>NC_073342.2:21870000-21957500 GCF_027580225.2 Misgurnus anguillicaudatus | reverse complement strand
TCACCCTCTGTGACAGACTCTGCACGGTTTGGTTTAGGGAGAACTCCCTTTAGACTCCCTTAGAAGGATTCAGAATTATGTGAATGCCTTGTTAAAGAGAAAAGTTTTAAGTCTAGATTTAAAGGTATCTATTGTGTCTGATTCTCGGACAACGGTTGGTAAATCATGCCAGAGCTTAGGGGCTAAGTAGGAAAAGGATCTTCCACCTTTAGACACTTTTGATATTATTTCATCCAAAATGTCTTTCTTTGTTCAGTCGAGAAGAAGTTATGTTTTTTGAGGAAAACATTCCAGGATTTTTCTCATTTTAATGAACTTTAATGGACCCCAACACTTAACAGTTTTAATGCAGTTTAAAATAGCAGTTTTAAAGGACTCTAAACGATACCGAACGAGGCATAAGGGTTTTATCTAGCGAAACGATTGTCATTTTTGACAAGAAAAATAAAAAATATGCACTTTTAAACCACAACTTCTCGCCTTTTCCGGTCCTGTGATCGACCTCACGTAATACGTCATCACGTCAAGAGGTCACGGATGACGTATCGAAAGTACGCCCCAGTGTTTACAAGTGTGGAGAAAGAGGACCGTTCCTACGTTGTTATATGTGGAATGATACTAATTTATGTCTTTGTGTCAGTATATTGATTAAAATGGTCCGCAAATGTGAGTTTCATATATGTAACATGTGACCTTTCCATTTCATTACGCAATTAATGGTTTAAAAGTGAATTTTTTTCTTGCCAAAAATGACAATTATTTCACTAGATAAGACCCTTATGCCTTGTTTGGGATTGTTTAGAGTCCTTTAAAGCTGCGTTGAAACTGCAATTTTAAACTGCATTAAAACTGTTAAGTATTGGGGTCCATTAAAGTCCATTAAAATGAGAAAAATCCTGGAAAGTTTTCCTCAAAAAACATAATTTCTTCTCGACTGAACCAAGAAAAACATCAACATTTTGGATGACATGGTGGTGAGTAAATTATCTGGATTTTTTTAAAGAAAATGGACTAAACCTTTAACCCAATCGAACCGTACCCGAATACGATTGCCCCCACTCCCCAGCTCGTCTGAACACACACTACATCTTATGATCTGTATCAGAGTATTACCAATTTTTTTGGTATTGTTATTTTTATAATGGCTGCTGATTTCACATGGGTTCAGCTTTTTCTCTGTTCTGCTCTTCTTCTTTTCCATTGGTTCAGTACATGATATTGGTTTGTTTGTTTTCAGGCTATGAAAGGAGAAAAAGGTATAGGTGCTGTAACTGTATCTGAAGGCATGGGGGAGGAGCTTACAGATGACACTTTCAGTAAGTAATTCTTTATTAGCACACATAGTTATGTTATTGGTGGGGCAGGTTAATCGGTTTAACTAATGTTTTAAAAGTTCATGATCTGGATTAATAAATGGACATTGTGTTAATTCAAAGCCATAACAATCTAATTTTTTATCTTCTTAGCAAATCAACTACCTGCAGGGATTATAACAGCTGATGGACAGCAGCAAAATGTTATGGTTTACACCACTTCATATCAGCAGGTATTACATTTTTTAAGATGTCAAATAAATCTTTGGTGTCCCCAGAGTATGTATGTGTAGTTCTAGCTCAAAATACCTTATAGATAATTTATTATAGCATTTGCACTTTGTAGCTGTGAGCAAAAATGTGCCGTGTTTGGATGTGTCCTTTTAAATGTAAATGAGCTGATCTCTGCACTTAAAGGCAGTATCGTGGTTGAATAGTGCAGATTAAGGGGTGTATTATCCCCTTCTGACATCACAAGGGGAGCCAGATATCAATGACTGTATTTTTCACATGCTTGCAGAGAATGGTTTACCAAAACTAAGTTACTTGGTTGATCTTTTTCACATTTTCTAGGTCGATAAAAGCACTGGGAACCCAATTATAACACTTAAACATTGAAAAAGTCTGATTTTCGTGATATGTCCCCTTTAATGTGATAAGCTTAGCTATACAAGTGTGAATTAGAGAGAAAGTTTCTAGGTCCAGGATCAGTTTCAGTGTGGTATAAATGTCTAAACAATTTTTAGGGCAATGAATAGCATTGTATGGGATTAGATTTAACAGGCTGTTGGTAAAGAGATTTTGTGTTTCATGTCACAGATCCCAGGTGTGCAACAGCTCCAGTTCTCCTGAAAACTCGCCGTCATGTGGAAACCAGCTATCTTTACAAATCAAACCTCTATGCTTCCACACACGACATGAGTGAAGGACATGAATGGTGGGGTCAAGTTCCCCCTGGACCCTTTTCTTGTGCACTCATAGGGTCAAAAAGCTGGACTTCTAAGTTGTTTGTTTAGCGTGTTTTTGTGTGTGGTCCGTGTGTTTATGCACACACATTTTCATTTTAAGTGACTCTGCCGAATGTTACTTTTTATTTTAATCACACAATTTATGCATTTAAATGGTGTAAGGGTTCTGAGGGGTTTTACGTTAACTCACTATTCAAGCAATAAAAATGAAAAAATGTGAATTTTCCAACATTTAATGGATAAAGTGGTTTGCTCCTTATTTTTTGTAGATAAAAATACCATGCTGCATGTCTTATTAATTTAATTTGATGTTAACACTTAAAATTAAAAACTTTTTGTAAGTAATTCACGTTTTGTGTACAGTTTTTATTTTTGTGTTCTCAAAAATCTTTTTTTTAAACTAGAATTTTAAACTTGAAATTGATTTAGTCTGACTCATGTTGAAGGGAAAAAATCCATATAAATGTCCTTTTAACATATTGCCCTTCAGAGGCAAAAGCCCTTAACTCTTTAGCATGTCCTAGGCCTAGTCTATACGGACACGGATATAACCAGAGTCCCCCCCCCCCCAAAAAAAAAATCATGTCCACACATGTTCAGTTTAAAAGAAATCTCCATCCTCATGAAAAAGCAAAAACACGCTAACAAGCGCTGTCAAGAGCATGCCACACCAGCAGGCGGTGATACAACCCAAATCGTAAAGTCACCTTGGCCAATCAGAGGCCTAACAAAAGTGCCATTGCAAGGCAAAAACCCCAGTTTTACTGTCTATAGACGTTTTCAGCAGTAACAACATAAACACGCGGCTTTCGTGGTCATCACGTAACTTCCGGTAAACTCTGCGAGGAATAAATAACAAAATTCCTTTAAAAGTAGTTTATTTATATAACAAGCAAAATAAACAACACGTAGATTACATAGGAACCCTAAACATTTGTTATTTTCGACGCGGTATTTGTTTAAGAGTTCAGTTTCAGCAACTAGTCAGATCATAAAACAAACAGAAACCGGAAGTGAAGTTCGGACCAGACGCTTATTGCTAATCGCACGTGCGCCCGATGCAACAGTCTATATGTCAACGCTGCAACCTCCGTTTCTTAAAATCCTCACCCTGGCAGGGGTTTTCAAAAATGTTCGTCTTCAGTGCCCTAATACTGCATTTTCGTGTGGACAGATGGCCAAACCGCTTAAAAAAAGTCACGGTTATAAAAAATACCCGTGTCCGTGTGGACTAGGCCCTAGAGATCATCTTGATGTCAGTCCTTGCAGTGTAGTGGCAAAAAGTCTTAGCTTGAATCTTCATAAGAAAAAATACTCAGGAGACAAAGGTTCCAGGTGCCAAACAAAAATGACCCGAGCCAAAAAAGTGAGACAATCCACACCCCTCAAAGAGGGGCTGAAAGATCATCTGCCCTCCCAACATCTGACTCCATTTTGATACACTTCTTATCTGAGATGACGTATACTCTTCTATTTGGTCTTGGTCTGCCACAATTAATTTATTTGTTTGATGTAGCAAAAGTGCAGCTGAATCCTTCCTCACATCTAAAATGATATATTCTGCTTACTGGTTCTCATGGCCTTGGCCTGGCTTGCAGAGATAGCTTATTATTAATATAGCAAAGTACAGCTGGACTTCTCAAATCTTAAAATGACGTACTCTGTTTATTATTTCAATTGGCCTTAGCTTTCCCTCACACAACTAGCTTATTGTTAATGTAGCGAAGTACAGCCGGATGACTTCACTAATCTAAAATGACTTAATCTTGTTTGTCGGTTGTTTCGACCTTGTTCCTTATAATAATTGTGGCGAGAACAATCGCGGCATAGTCGCAGGACGCACCTGGTCTCTTTTAATTAGGAAACTGAGAAAACGAAAGTTAACTAATCTAAAATGACGTCCTCTTGTTTATCGGTCGTTTCGACCTTTTCTCATAATAATCGTGGCAAGAACAATCGTGGCATAGTCGCAGGATCGCACCTGGGCTCTTTTAATTATGAAACGAAAGTTAACTGAGAAAACGAAAGTTTGACTAGGTGTCTTATAGCCTTGTGTAGAAACAATAGGCCTAATATAAAAGTAATACAGTATATGATCAGTAATATACCCAACAACAACTACTATAGCAGCACCGCATAAAGTCAAACAAGCCTATTGCCTTCAACATGGTTGTGGCTGGAAAAGATACAGAAACGGCCAAAATCATGTGAAATCTCACCAGATGAGCGCTGTTTTTATACTAATCCTACCCCCAAACCTAACCCTAAACCAGTAGTTCTCAAAGTAGGTGGCCCGAATATTATTAATAGTTGCATGCTGAAAAGTTTGAGAACCCTGCTGAAAAAAAAAACAATAAAACCATTACAGAAAATTCTAATGGTTTCCATTGAAATACCAATTGGAACCATTAGCTTTTACCATTAAAACCACTACACTGTAGTGTGTTTTGGGCTATATTCCATTAGAACCAATACATATTCCATTAGAACCAATACATACCATTAGAGACCAACAAAGACCAATACACTGTAGTGTGTTTTGGGCCATTTTCCATTAGAACCAATAAAATTCCCAATAAAACCAATAGAATTTCTGTAATGGTGTCTATTGTTTTTTTTAAGCAGGGAACCACTGCCCTAAACCCAACATCTCGTGAGATTTAGATCATAGAGGTTTCCCTTCTAGCTAAAACCCTTTAAGATTACTAACTTAGTTTTTTCAGGTGTTTTTGATTTTGGTTGGAGCTAAACTCTGCAGGACTGGTGCTCTCTAGGACAGTGGTTTTCAAACTGGGGGCCGCGAGTTGGTGCCAGGGGGGCACTGTACACAAGGGGGGCCGCACGCTGAAAAAGTTTGGGAACCACTGCTCTAGGACCTAGGCCTGCTCTAGCGAGTTAACACATTTTGTCTTTGTAGGGGTAGCATAGGATGTATTGAACAAAGCCGATCACACTGCATCAAGAACTGTTATTGGTTCCTGTTAGATACATTTTGTATTTCTTCCACTACGAAGTCTGTCAATGACCAGAAAAAAGAAGGGGACAGAGACACAGAGAAGTGCTTCTGTGTTAATTCTCAGCTATATATCAGTCAACTAACATTGACAACTGGACAACTGGAAACTCCTGTGTGGGTGTTAAGAAACAGAAGGCTTTCCACTAGTTCTCCTAAAATAAAATAGACGTACACTTTTTGGGTGTATGAGTACAAAGGTAGCTTAGCAAAACAAGAACTCTGTAGTTCCCTTACAGACATTACGCATGGTATTTCGCTGCAATGATTACTATTGGCAAAACCATGGTTTAACTGGAGTAACCATGTTTTTTGGGGGTTTAACTGTAGTAAAACCAAGGTTACTTTTCATAAGGGATGAGCCATATGTACAATAATATTTTACAATGCTTTAATAAAAAAAAACTGCTGCATCGCTTATGGCTTCAAGATTTGTAAACAGTTGCATAAACTGCTTTGACCAGCCTTATATTCACATAATTTTCTTGAAGACTCGTCATAACTTTTTATAAGTCAGATGAAAAAGTAGTTTGGCTTAATTTTGTAAATGGAAAATAAGATCTGCTACTTAGTTTATGCATTTGGCACCTTGGTCCTCAATAGATATATCAATTGGCATTTGTTAAATTGGTGATGAGAATTTTCCCTGTCTAGACTAGTACTTGTGGGAGGTCTGTGTTATCTACTTTCACAGGATCTTAGATGGGATGTGATAAGTATCAAAAGCAGACTGACATCACGTAAAGGTGCTAGCTCATGATTATTATCAGGAGGAGTATGTTACCAGCCATCTTGATGATTTTCGGAAAACTGCTTGACCTATGACGTGTGTACATTCATGTCGATCATACAATGATCCTATGGTTTAAAACCACCCCTAGCTTTATCCGTGTGTTTGTGGGCTTTTCATTTTTGTGTTTTTTATTTATTTATTCCTGTCCGATGTGATGGTGACATTTTATTGTTGTCTATTTTATAACCCAAGATGGGCCTTAATTACCCAACTTGAGATTTATGGCATAGGAGACAGGTCTAGGGAGTGAGTTTCAAGGGGAGGGGGGGGTTGTAATGTAGAAAATGTCTATCATTAATGCAAGTAATATTCTCTAAATTATTGGTCTCCAACATAGGCCTATATATAATAAAAAGATATAGGGAAGGTTTCTCGGACAGGGATTAGACTAGTCGTAGACTAAAATAAATGTAAGAGCTGTCCAAACTGAAAACATATTGCACTGACATATCTTAAAAATACATCAGTGCCTTTGTTTTGCCTGAAAATGCACTCCAGTAATATTTTTAGTAAGGCATGTTTGTTAAAACTAGTTATATTTTCTAATAAAACTAAAGACTAGTCCTGGCTTAAGCTAATCTTTGTCTGGAAAACCACCCCATAGATTTTGGACAGTTTAGTGGGTTTAGCTCATGTCTATTATAATTGACACCCTTTCTCATCCATTAATCAAATTCAGAAGGTACTTAAAGGTTTAAAAGCAGGCACGATGAAATCAATAAACAAATAAATAAATAAAGTTTTTATGCTTTTTGTCTTGTTTGTTTGTTTTTTCTAGATCCTTTATTATTTTTATTCAGTCATCATTTATCATGTGTGTACTGAAGACTTCCATCAAGTCCATGTGTGTTGGCAATTAAACTGATGTTGACTGATAACTTTCACGTTTCGTTCAATCAGTCGCACACAGTGTTGCCAGATCCACTCAATATAAGGTCTACTGCAGTAAATCGGTGCCGGTTAAAGTAAACCACTGTACCAAAACAAACAAATTATGTGTGAAAGTAAAATACAATGCATTGTAAAAAAAAATTCTTTTTGAGGTACATACAGGATTTGTATGTCTATGTTGACATATTTTATGTTTTTGTGAATGATGTTGTGAGAGGGGTGCTGAGAAGAAACATATGGAGCAATATTGCTCACAAAACAAATTTCTGCAGTCACAAACTTATTTACCTACAAAAGTTATCTTGTATTAATGTTCGTTATTATTGTGTTATTGTATGTTTCTTGTTTTATGTATAATGTATGGCAATGCTATAAGCACACACACAATCATGCCAATCAAGTTTCTTTAAATTAAAAACTGAGAAACAAAGAAATCAAAGTGTGGAACAAAAGTTGACCTGGCAACACATTAAACACAAGCAGCTGTAACTGTCCCGCCCCTCAGCTCAGCTATGCTATGGGCTTGAGAAGTTTTGATAAGATCCGTCTGCACGTTTTTAACGCCACACGTGTGACGAGCAGTTTTCAACGACAGCAGACGAGTTAAATGCTTTAAATACAAACAGAAGAGAGTTTATATGCACACGCGTTCAGTAAGTAATCCATTTTTTCCACATTAGTGTTCGTCTTTGTTTTGGATGTGTTGTTAGCGAAGCGATGCGTCCTGACTGCAGAATTGTTCTAGAAGTTGTTCTCAACCAAACGTTTTTCGTTTAAGTTACATACGGAAATCTCATGTGTAAGTTACAAAACTTCTCGATATTTCATTCACGATTTTCGTTGGAGAGCGTATAAAGTGATGTATGTCCATTTGATGTTTGTTTTACTTTACAGTAACGTTAGTTGTTGGTCGGTTAGAAATAACCGTTACGCAATGCACCGCAGTCTTACTTTATTATTACCTTGCTAATAAACGTTACTAAATACATTGTGGGATCGATTCGCAGGGGATACATGAGTACACTGAATGCACTAAGTCAATTTAACTTTAGTCTGTTAAGTGCATAAATGTAAATGTCGAAATGTGCAATTGTAAACGATAATGTGTTTTCTCAAGTAATTTGTATACAAGTGTACAGACGGTTTCAGCGGCAACATCGTAAACAAACGGCTTTTGTAATCTAAACTTGACTTCCGGTAGACTTCTGCATTAAATAACAACAACCGAGCCCCTCTAGAGTAATGTCAGATTATTACTAATAACAAGCAAAATAAATAACCAGCACCTTACCTTAGTTTAAATCATAACTAAAGCACATCAACCATTACATTACGCTAATATTACTGGGTAACATTTACTGTGCGTTCACACCGCCACCGGCGAGAGCGTCAAAGTGGCCGGAAGTCATTCATTTTCAATGAGAGCTGGCGACAAGTTGGTGTGAGCAGCAAGGAGAGTTGAAATCAGCTCAACTTTATGGTAATGAAGGTAATCAATCTGAAGGCGGAAACCCATAGAAGTATTTTGCTTGAGAGAAGTCCAGAGAATGTATTGGCGCGTCAGAGCGTCCACTACAATTTTTTTCTAGCGTCGTTGGCAGGGCAGCCAGAGCATTTTTTTACGCTCTTGCCGGCGCTGGTGTGAACGTACCGTCTCAGTGCGCCCACCGGCGATAGCGTCAAAATGCGCTCTGGCTGCCCTGCCAGTGACGCTGTAGAAAAAGAGTAGTGGACGTCTGAAGCGCATATGCATTCCCTGGAATGGGTTTCCGCCTTTCAAATGGTCGCAGCCAAACCACGTCATAAATCATTACCATAAAGTTGAACTGATTTCAACTTTCCTCCAAGTCACACCATTAAAGAGGTGATGCGCTGTGACGCTGCTCGCCGCCGGGCACTTTAACGCTCTCGCTGGCAGTGGTTTGAATGCACAGTCGTGTATGTAGGGATGTTCATATTAACTGGTTAACCATTAACTGAAGGTAAGAATTTAAAAATATTTAAAGGACACGTTCGGTATTTTACACTTAAAGCCCTGTTTTCAGTTATGATGAAATAGAAAGGTTTTGACTGAGGTTTGGACATATGGTGCTGGCCCAGGAATTTTTGGTTTCTGTGGTATCACCCCACCCTCACGGTGGCTGCGTAGGTGCACTGGAACGGTCCTTCCTAAAATGCATTAAACTTTCGTTTACAAAGACCTGAAGCTTACCGAGTGGTCAGGGTTGTTCACTGATATGCTCGCACAAAAATCGCTGCAAAAGACACTTTCCAACAGGTTTTATCGTAGTTTTTGTCCAACTCCATTGACTTGTATTAGATGTGCTGTGAGGTACGGTATTACTTCACCGCCGGGAACGGAAATTGAGTTGTTTGTATTTTTGCAATTTGCAAATGTGGATTATCGCCCCAACTGGGCTGGAGTGTCTATTATTCAAGCTCTCAACGGAAGAATGTACAGGTGTGAGGCTTTGGGAAAATAGGTCAACAAGTTTACAACGAATGCTAAAACACCTGTTGGAAAGCATCTTTTGCAGCGTTTTTTGTGTGAGCATATCAGTGAACACCCCTGACCACTCGGTGAGTTTCACGTCTTTGTAAATGAAAGTCTAATGCATTTTAGGAAGGATTGTTCCAGTGCACCTATACAGCCATTGTGAGGTTGGGGTAAAATACCGAACTTGTCCTTTAATGCACGGTGCCTGCAGACATTGCGCCACTTCTATTATTAAGATTTGAATGGCCTGTAAATGACGGTCTGTTAAAATAATCATCTGTATGAGAAATCATTTGTACTGCATATGTCCATGCTTTTACATGGTCTGTAATTAGTATTTTTTTGTAACTTATCCATTTAAATTATATTAAGTTCTGCATAATTAAGGGTCTGGCCATTTCAGTGATGGTTGAATAGCCACTGCAGTCACTAAAGTCGAGCTAGGCTGAGATGTTTCAGCAACCAGCCACCTCCGCTTCACCCACATCCCGCCTCTTTACCCATTTTCGGGTATTGGGTGTAACGATACACCAATGGCGCGGTTCGGATCGGTTTACAGTTTGGAGCCACGGTTTGCTGTGGGGGTAGGGTTCATGTCTTTTCAGTAGCAATGCTAAGGAACAATAGATTAACTTAACAACAAAAAATTGACTTTTTTAATAAACTTTGGCTTTACATTTTTAGTGCCAGAGTAAACAAAAATATGAAATAAATAAATACCTCCAATGTAGACTAGTCAGAATAAAACATTTATCTCTCTAAAATGAGATAACTCCGATGGGGGGGCATCACTTATCCGTCATTTCATGTTTTAATGAGGATAATAATTGTTTCGTTCATGTTCATTTCTAATAATGAACTTACAAGACGAGCATACAAGTTAAAATGTGTTTATTTGTGAAGAGAACAGATACAGACACCGTGCATCACTTCACGTGTTTAACATCATGAAACGGATAAATTAATGATTTTTTTCTTGCCGTTACAGCAGAGGCGGTAAAACACGCAAACTCTTTGCTAAAGGGGCAAATATGAACAAATTAAATCACAAAACACTATTGTGATTTAAATGGCAACAAACGTGTAGAAATTGTCATTCGATTTTGTGTTTTTTCACCTCAGATAGATAATGTCTTGTTACATTTTTATTTATGTTCTGGAGAATGATCTCGCGCTCTTCCATTACCCTTCAGTTAACCCGATCTGACAGGCACACAAGCACACACACAAACAGTTGTGAAATAGTTAAAACAGATTGTGTGTGCTTTGTCTACGACACATTCCATTCCTGTACTCCACTGGAAAACCAAAATATTCCCACACAAGAGATTTAAATGTGTCCAGGGGATCTGCAATCTCAGATGGAGCAGCCATCCTGCGTATAGTAGGGATGCAACAAGGCATACAGTTAGTCAATGGTTCAATACATACCTCGGTTGTTTATCCACGGTTTTCGGTTCAGTTCTGGTGACTTGGCCTATTAAAGTGTTTTTAAATTATTAACAGGAACAGTGAGATGCTTAGAAGCAAAAAAATGGTTTTAATTGCACTTCTCTTTATTTTATCTAAATGCAAAAAATCATCGGTCAAATTTCTAGTGTATTGATCAAATAATATAAGATATAATTAAAGATATATAAAAAATGATATCCCTTACAAACTGGGGAAAATGTGAAAATCGTACATTTTTAAAATAAATAAACGCATGTTAACATAAATTGGCCATTTTATATACCTGTACTTAGGGATGCACGATAACTTTGCACCTCGTTAGTTAAGCCAGTTCCTTGACTAGTAGTAAATCGCCGTCACCTGCTTTTCAGATGGAGCAGTGTTAATGACACAAAGCCGTATTTCACTGGCAAGCTGGGCCATATCGCATACATATCGCATGCGATACGTCCGTGATAATTGATGCGAAATTGCCCCGATTGTCAGCGAACCACGGCTTTGTATAGTAAATGCCGCTCCATCTGAAAGCAGGTAATGTCCATTTACTTCTAATCATGGAACCGGCTTCACTGACGAGATGCGCAATGACAATCGTGCATCCCTAAGTACAGGTATTATTATTGCATCTTTACATTGATGTTGTTTGTAATCTACTCACGAAAATAATTATTCCACACCACAGATTTAAAAGACACTCTTTTTGATGTCTGGCTTCTCTGCTCACCATGCCCTGTGTGTGCGAATGAAATCTGCCACCAGCATAGCAAGCAAAGTAGCTAGCGCACAGTGACTGGATATCAACTCGCTGGTGTTTATATATCCCAGTAACACAGTACACAGCACACAGTAACCGAAGTGCAGGGAATATAAAACTGACACATTTGTATGGATAAACCGAACAACTGCAATTCACATGCGCGTATTGGACTGTGGTGGTCGAATCCGAATGTTCAATAATGAGAATTGTGGCACCCTGGTATACAGTAACGATTGTGACGCTTATGCGCTTGGAAAAACATAACTTTGGTATGTAATATTTAGAACAGCATTTAAAAAGCTCTTATTAGTCGTTACTAATACAATTTAATCAAATGTATGCAAATAAAATGTAGCTTAAATTAAGATTAGTTAGTCAGAGATAAGTGACATTAACCTCAACGATGGGCAGCAGGAGGTGTGAGAGTAATGCGGCATGCCACAAGAGTTCGCGATTTGTATCATGGGTGGTGTATCGTGATCATTTGGTTTGTAATATTGTTATACCCCTAGTGCGCAGTGTCGCGCAGCCTAGATGGCAATGGCAGGCACTGCCTACAATTGGCTTTAAAAATGATCCATGCTCGCTGTCTCCCCTTTTCTTTTGAAAACCAAAACATTTCTATTTTCCAAAAGGTATTTATTTCAGAGGTCAGTTGAGTTTCTAGCCAGACCGATAAACAAACACAAACCGGAAGTTGACATCGGGCCAGACGTGTAACCCTGGCAATGCACATGCTTCCGATGAAACCATCTATACAGATTGTAAGTTGTAGATGTGTACATTTTGCGATATTAAACAATAAAGCAAAAATTTAGTACCTTAAAGCAGTGGTTCTTTTTTTGGCGCGTCGTCCCCGTTTTATGTACAGTGCAGCCCCCATAGAAAACTTTTAATTAAAAATTTAAAATTAAACAAAATATTAAATAATTCAATGTAGTGCTGTTTGTTAGTATCCTTGTTTTTCTAAAGTTTAATTACACAGATTTGATGATAAATTCATGAATTGTTATTCATTAAACCTGGAACCATCTCAGGGCCCCCTAATTTGAAAACCACTGCCCTAAAGTGTTCAGGGCCTGGGGATAGAATTTGACAGGATATAAATGGACATCTGGGATGGTTGATTATCACAGAGCCTGAAGGTACATTTAGCTATCTATTGACAATGTCTATGTGGATAATGTGTTTTACCATAACCACGCAAACACATTGTATTATACCAAATACACAAAATAACATTGACTCCTTTAACATTATTCTTAAAGAGAAGTTTCATTTTCAAAAGTGACATTAAAGTTTACTGTATGAAATAAAGCCAAGCAAGTCCTTCAGATACAACTTAAACCAATTGCCGTCTGTCTCTTGCGTCCAGCTATTTAAGGCTAGTTTGCACCATGGACTGTAAAAAAAGATGGACGTAGTCTCCGTGACGTCACCCATTGGTTTCTGAAGATCGTAGTAGGTGTTGCCTACCGTCGACATTTTGGCCTCGCGTCATCGCGCATCACTCGCAGATATCCGAGAATGGGTAATAAGGTGGGATGTGGGTAAAGCTGAGGTGCCTGGTTTCCGAAATCACACCTATATAATAAAATTAATGGGGTGAATGCACGCACCGATTCCAGAAAATTATTGGCCGTGTGGCATGGCAGCCTGAACATGCCAATAATTTTTTTTTAAATACTTTACTTTTTATATTAAAAGAATAATTATATACCTGATGTTTCTGATCTCCAGGTTATATTTGTATCATTGTATCAAAGCTTTTAAACAAAGAACTGACTTAATTTGATCTCTTTTTAACAGGGATGTGATATTTCATTTGAAGACAAGTGACCATTTTGCGGAATGCAAGCAAATTCTCAGCACCCAGGACAATGGCAAAATTTGCATGGCAGTGGGGACGCATCTGGAGATGGGACATTTAGTAATCCAGAACAAAACTATTACCAGAAATGCTTACAACCTCACTCTGCGAACCATCCATTTCCAGGACAAATCACCCCTGGAAATTACTTGGCACAATTCTCTTGTACAATTCTACAGACGACTGCTGAAAAAACTGTGACTATCGGTCAATCTACCAATGAAATGAAGCCATCACAGGAGAATAATTTCAATTCAAAATGCACACAGCCAACAGGACAACAGAACTCTCAAGTTGTTCTGTGGAACGTGCCCAATAGTGTCCAGATATTCGTACCTGTTAACAACATAAGCATGCAGGAAACCATTAATGTTGCATCCCACAATAATGGACAAAACATTTTACATTTTGCCTCGAGACAAGAAACTTTCAGCAGTAATAGCCGTGCATATATGCAACAACAAACTACCTCTTTGCCAGCTGGGACAAATAATTCGCAACAGTTTAATGCAAAAACAGTTATTAACCATAGGGATCTTAACGATACCCGAAGAGATATGAGCCCCCGTATTATGCCTCAAAGGGAACAACGTGCCATTGCAGCAAAAAATTTGCCAAAAAGCCACTTGAAAGAAGGGATGCCCTTGCCGTCGGATTCGAAATATTGCCTCCCAACTGAAAATACACCTCATGGACACGATAGTTCCTTTGGTGGACACATTTCTCATAGAATAAGAACTGACAGCTCATCGACCCATGATAACCTACAAGCACTTTCTTCATGGAACTTATTCCATCAGAACAACACAAATAAAGCTGTTGCTGTTGTTACACCATTATCTCCAATAGAAATGGCATCCATTTTAAATGTACCCAAAAAATCTGCTCAAGTTTTTGATGGAAGATCTATGCCAGGGAGTGTGCACCATCGACCAAATATTTCACATCCACTGGAGGTCAACGCTTATGGCCTGACAATGGAAGAACCAAATAACCCACCAAGCAAGCATCAACAACCAATGTCAGGAGAGCTAACACATAATAGTGAAGCTAGACCCAAAAGTTCTGTTTCGACCCATGAATCAACTAACTGCCAAAGTAACCATGCAAGCTCGCCCAAGCTTAACAGTGCGGATGGAGAGCAAAGTAAGCCGGCATCAGTTCGAACACAAAACGAAGCCAGTGAGAATATTCCTAATAATAACCATACGGTGACTGACAAGAAAACGAACACAGGGAGAAGTGTCAGGTACTCCACAATTCCTGTAATTGAATGGCCATTAGAAAAGTTGCATGTGTTGATAAATTTTGTTCAGCAAGTAGAAGATGGTCAACAGAAAAACGTCAATAAATATGAGCCTGGAAAGGAGATTCTGAAGCTTTATTGGAATGGAGATGTTCAGAAGTTCCACAACGTAGTAGATACTGGAATTTATCAAAACGTATTAGAAGAAGTCTACAGTTACTGTCCGAGCAAAGATGATGTGATACTGAGGCAAATTAAAACCGATGCACGTAACCAAGTTGCAGAGGATTTTCATGTTTTGAAACACAACGAAGATCCACCAAAGATGGAATACAAGTCATCTTGGTTGAATCTGAATGAGAAACTTGATGACATTGACAGGGAACGTGGTTATTCTTGGTACTATAGATCTATTTATGGTACTTTCCAAGAGAAGATTCATGAAGAAAATTCTGAATGTAAATTGCAACGCAAATCGCTAGGCAGTCCTTATGAGCCGTCGCCAACAACGCACCAATGCCCAACCAAAACTGTGAATGTACCAGAAGATGGACAAAGTGTCTTGAATTTAACGCAGAAAAGCTTGTACAATGAAAGTCGTAATGAAAACTGGCTTGCCTCCTGTAATGAGCAATCTGTAACTGGAATTGATGATAACCACTTAGCAAAGCTACCTGAGAAACAAACCAACTGTCAATCAAATATGGGATCAACCAGGCACACAAGTTCACCAGAGCTTAATCCTATGGTTGTGGAGCAACCAAAGTTTTCAGCATCCTCTCAAAATGCATCAGATAAAATAATGACTAGTAGTGACATTGCAGTTGCAGATAAAAGTATAAATGAAATTGTGTCAAAATCTGGCGAAGAAGTTGCTGTTGCAGGAATTGACCAAATGGACACATCAGCTTCTATTGAGATTAATGCTTCTCCAAATGAAACTTCTGTCAGCTCAACAACAGTGCATTGTTTAGATGGTGACTCGAAGAAAGTCAATGCTTCACCCAAAGAGTTAAAGCCATCTTGTTTGAACACACCACAAGAACTTAATACAACATCAAGTGAAGAGCAAATAACCTTAGAGGGTATTGAAGAGAAGGCACATGCATTTCAAACCACACTACCAGATGGCTCTGATACACCTTCAGTAACGGAGAATGACCAGTACATGACGGAAACCGTGTGCGATGTACCAGCAGAAGAACAAGGATACCTGAAGGTAAAGGAGAACTCTGACAATGAGAGTCATGGGTTATTACAGGAAATGATTGAGACTGATAACTGCTCACTGAAGACTAATAGTGTGGCTACAGAATCGAATACTGTAAGTTCACTAAAGGGTATAACAAATCTGTTGAGGACATTGGACAAATGTGATGTTTCTTTAAGAATTTATGAGCACCAAGTTGGAAAAAATGAACTTTTAAGAAGATTAAGTCAACAGCCAACTAGACCATCAGGGATGCCAGTGCTTAATGACAGATTTTGTAAAGGAGCCGGAGGCAGAGGTCCAATGTTAAACAATAATTTGTCTGTCCAAAGTGACATTACAAGCTCACCAAGGCTCAGTCCTATGGTTAAAGAACATCAGGCAGTTATGGCAAATAAATGTCATGAAAAAATTACTAGCAGTGAAAGGGATCAAACAACTTTACCAAATGCCCCATTAAGAACTGACCCTGACCTTCAACCAAATACTGGAAACCCACTGACAGGCATGGAAACTATTGTGAGTGCATTAAAAAAACGTGATGCTTTATTGAAAAGACATCACCAACCATTTAGAAAGCAAGGCATTTCGAAAAGAAGTCATGAACAGTCGGACAAAACTCCTGGGTTGACGGAGTCAGCCATCCAAAGGGACCGCATCAGCTCAGCAAAACTTAATTCTGTTGTCGCAGAACAACATCAGTTCCAAAATGAATGTAATGATGAAATGCTTGAAAATGCTGAAATTGCGACTTGTGAAACTGTGCCTAAGCTTGACAACGTAGATGCTTCAGGCTCCATTAAAATTAACGTTCTCCCATATGAGGTAGCTAAACGGTGCTTTGCTGGTGAGATGATGGAAGATTTACAAGAAGCTGTTAGAATGAGTGAGTCGTCAAGGTTGAATTCTAGTGAGAAATGTGATGACACTGAGAACAACGAAAAATCACATGCCTTGTCAAAGTCATTTTGTGATGCACAGGAAGAACAGCTCGTGGGGAGTTTGGAAGACAACTCAAGGAATTCAATTCATGCAGCACGAAACGCATTTCAAGATGTCCCTTTAAAGCCATCACAACAAGAGTCAGGAACGGCAAGGTTAGAGGATGGTTTTTGTAATGGCATCGGAGACAAAATTCACCTGTTAACTGATGAATTAAGCAGCCAAAATGACTTTACAAGCCCATCAAAACTTAATCCTGAGGTTGAAGGACAACATACATTTGAGGCATCACCTCGTGTGCTAAATAAATTTAATGGCAAAACGCCTAATGATGACCGTGCAGTCACGGATGAAAATCTGATTGTGCCATCACCTAGTACAGAAGTTGATGAAGTTGTAGCAGAGTTTGAGGAGATTGATGCTTTTGCCTCCATTAAGATTAATGTTCTCCCACATGAAGTAGCAGAAAAATGGTTTGCTGGTGATACTATAGAAAATGAGGATATTGCTGTACATTTTCCTAGTAAGGAACACAATGATGACCAGGTAGAAGTTGAAGTCCTGGACTACCATGATGAGCAGGCTGATCCAATTGAGGTCCTGGATGTTGAGATCCTGGATGTCAGGTCTGAAAAAGAAGTGCACAGTAAAAATGTGAAGCCCAAAGAGAGGAATAATCAAAGTGGTGCTGATGTAAAGTTGGAGTCTTTTTGTTGTCTTACTAAATGGTTTCATGCTTTAAAACACGAAGAAGGCTCATTCTGCATGTGCCAGGTAAAAACAGACTTGAATGAACAAGAGATAAAAGTTCAGGCCCATGACACAAGTTTTAAGTTGCAGAAAAATGAAGAAGACTGTGTCGATGTCTTCTCTGATAATTTTAAATCAATGGAACTAAAACCAATCACTCAGACCAATGATGAAAATGCATCTGAATGCACAGAAACAAAAACCTTATTGATTTCACACATGGACATGCCAGGCAAGTCTGCTGAGGCTGTTGACACGCCACCTCCCGATGTCAAGAAGAGGCCGGTCACGCCACCTCCCGATGTCAAGAGGAGGCAGGACACACTTCCCGATATCAAGAGGAGGCCCGACACCCCACCACTCACTGTCCAGAGGAGGCCGGACACGCCACCTTCCGATGTCAAGAAGAGGCCCGACACCCCACCCCTCGCCGTCAAGAGGAGGCCCGACACCCCACCCCTCGCCGTCAAGAGGAGGCCCGACACCCCACCCCTCGCCGTCACGAGGAGGCCCGACACCCCACCCCTCGCCGTCAAGAGGAGGCCCGACACCCCACCCCTCGCCGTCAAGAGGAGGCCCGACACCCCACCCCTCGCCGTACAGAGGAGGCCCGACACCCCACCCCCCGCCGCCCAGAGGAGGCCCGACACCCCACCCCTCGCCGTACAGAGGAGGCCCGACACCCCACCCCTCGCCGTACAGATGAGGCCCGACACCCCACCCCTCGCCGTCAAGAGGAGGCCCGACACCCCACCCCTCGCCGTCAAGAGGAGGCCCGACACCCCACCCCTCGCCGTCAAGAGGAGGCCCGACACCCCACCCCTCGCCGTCAAGAGGAGGCCCGACACCCCACCCCTCGCCGTCAAGAGGAGGCCCGACACCCCACCTCTCGACGTCAAGAGGAGGCCCGAGACCCCACCCCTCGCCGTCCAGAGGAAGCCCGACACCCCACCCCTCGCTGTCCAGAGGAAGCCCGACACCCCACCTCTCGATGTTAAGAGGAGGTCTGAAACTGTATGTCTTTCACTGTATGGGTCATCTTCTAAAAGACAAGAAGTCCGAAATAAAAGATATATAAACGGTTGTGAAGAACCCCCCAAAACCCTTGAAATAACTATTAGTCGTCATGAGATAAGTGAAGGAAGAACATCAAAAAAGCGAAAATGGGTAGAGTCAATTGAAAATGAAGATGCTTTGGATACAAGGCGAAAAGAAATGAGGTTGTCTCTTAAAAGCTGTGATCAGAGGAGAATGTCTCTGTTACATGAAGTAACTCCAATAGGACCTTCTGAAGTTACCAAAGAAAATGCACTTTCATCTACAGTATCCAGAAAACCCCAAAATCCAAGTTATAATTCAAGGAGTGGCTTTTATTTAGCAGCTATAAAGAAGCGAAAGAAAAAAAACTTTGGTACACGACAGATTTCTATGAATAACTTTATTATCAGAAGGAAGACTGTGCTATCTAAATCTTTACAGTCACCTGAACCTACAATAAAAAGTAAATATGAATTGGGGAACCCTGCTTTGATGCCATTACAAGAAGGTTCTGAATTGGAATTCAAAGTATTACCTTCAACTTTTAACTTTGAAGATGGAAGAAAACCCGGCTGTGTTTTGGATCAAGCAGACTCATCCTCAAATACAAAAAATGGTAAAATGTTTTATTAAACTTATTTTGTATGAGTATGCATGGCTTTCTGTATCTATAGTACAATTTGTACATAATGTATTAACCCCACCTTTTAAATTTTTTTTTTTTTTTTTAGAAATATCTCACTCCAAGAATAAAAAAGCAAAAGGACTGAAGACCACCAATGCTCCAACACCAGGTACTGGACACAAAACAATTCACCTAAATCCTGTCATTCTGTAGCACATTTAAAATGGTTTTGATCTGTTTGTCTGCAGGAACTTGGTGTCTCAGCCCTTTGAAGACCAAGCACGTCCAGTCCACAGATGTCTCTGGCTCCTCATGTACCATCTTTCAAGAGTTTAAGAAGAAATATCATGAAAGAAAGGGGGAAATGGTTCCCACACAAAACTTGAATTCCAATTAATAAAATTAAAATCCTTTACTGAACTTGCATTACTATTAAAATGTAAATATTTCAGATCTGTTTAACATTTTCAGATGTTATTTTCTGTGAAATGTCATCTAACTCAACACAGGCAACATGGATGCACACATTTTTACTGTGTTTTATAAAGACTTAAAGAATTGTTTATTTATAAATGCATGCATTTGCACAATGATGACAAACAGCTGCTGGTATCCAAGTCCTCTGGTTTATGTGTAAGAATATACATTTTATAATTCTTTCATTGTTTGAAAGAAATGTTTGTTAGTCAAAGACATTTTTTCGGTATATATTCAGGTAATTTTATCCTGATTTATTTGCCTGTAAAATTTGACACTGTCAAATATTATTTTTAACATTGTGTTTGTTATTAAAATAAACGTTTTGGTATATAATTTTGCTGTTTGTAAACCACCGTCTAGTTACTTTATTCTAAATAGTACAGAGGTAGAATATCCATCAGTCAGTGACGTCAGAGAATAGTGTAATGTTTTAACGGCAAGTGCACTGAGGCAAAAATTAGATCATTTCCAAATTATTGTTTATATTAGTTTAAAAAAAATAGTATTTTATTTAGTATTAAAATACTTAACATTTTCTCCAAATGTATCACTACAATTCAATCTGTATCAGATTTACATAAGCATCGTAAAAATAAATTATAAAATATTATTATCCACATTAGTAGTAATATTTCAAACAGTTGACAGCTTAAACAATTCTATGTAATCGTATTACAGAATCGTAAAACAATTTAGTTACTATGGCCATCGAAACCTTTGTTTGTCGCTTTTTAATGACGTAATATTCTAAATGAACACGCCCACGCGACGGAAAAGAACCAAAACAAAACAACGTGAGGATGCCAGACAGAGCGTTTACATACATAGCGATTGTTATTTTCATTTTGTTTAGCAAACACAATGAAAAACTGTCATAGATATTGCTAACCACAGTCTCGTAGTTATCGTTAGCTATATACAGTGCTGAAAGCGACCAAATAATGGCAACTGTTGATTCTCTAGTTAGCATGTAAGTAACACCCTTTTCCCAGATCAGCATATAAAACAATCAAGTATATATTAATATGAAGATTTTAATAACCTTTGTCAAATGTGTACAGGTGTGCTTTAACTGTTGCTCAGCGTGCTGAGAAGTATGACGAGATCAATATTTTGCCTGCTGGCGTTAAAGACAGATTATTACGAATAATGACGTCTTACGGCACGGTCAGCGACTCCAACATCAGTCAGGTAATCTGATACAAGTGTTCAGTATAATGTTACCCTGTTTCTATTTAGGATTTATGTTGATTTGTGGTTTAGCTGCTTCACTCTGGGACTCACACACTGGACCTGCAGAACTGCAGCGTGACCGACACTGCGCTTAAACAGATTCACTGTCGTCAGCTGAGGACCATACTGCTAAGAGGATGTACACATATTACATCTGAGGGTATGATTTTACTAATAAATCATGTTTTATTTAGTGCCATTTATTAATAAGTTGAATTAAGAAATCAAGTTTGATTTCAGTGGTATGAAGGTAAATAACTGTTCAAATAAAGGAAATATCAAATAAAGTAATACGTTTTGTAAATTGATATTTTTCGAGTTATGCATGTCTAAAATTGTATAGCTATTGCTCTTTGTTAGTGCAAACTCATGTAAATGATGTGTAAGCTGTGTACTGATTTTCTAAACAAAAAAATGGCAAAATGAGTCTTTTGCTGTGTAAATTTCTGTCTCTCACCAGGTGTAGCAATTTTGGCATCCCAGTGCCCTTATCTTCAAGTAGTTGATCTCACAGGTTGTACACTTGTGACAGATTCAGGGATTCAAGCACTGGCTCGACACTGCAAACATTTAGAAGTGATTTCACTCCGTGGCTGCACTGCTGTCAGTGATGAAACCCTGCTAGAACTGGGAGCAAACTGCAGACTGCTGCATAGCATCTATTTCTCTGGCACAGAGGTCATTTATCGTTTTTTTTATTTATCGGCTTGGAAGCTTATAAAATGTTATTATGCTGTGTGTGTAATATGATGCTTCATTATTTGTTTTTACCATATATTACTTAGGTAACAGATAAAGGGGTCATTGGACTTGCAACTGGGGTTTGTTCACACAGCCTAAAGGTATTGTATGTTTTCTTAGTGTGTTACACTTTTACATACCTTTTTAGTGTTTAGTTTTTTTAACCACTCGTGCATCAAATTACTGTTGTTACTACTATAGACTCAAATGTTTCCTCTGTCTACCACTGATTGGACAGACAGATAGTCTCACCAGTGGCGGACGGTGACTTTTCTTCGCATGATCATGTTTGTTGCTCGTCATTTCAAAATATGTGTTTATTGCGTCATGTGAACCATGTGCGTCATGCCTCTTGTCAAAATACGAGCCTGCTGCACACGCGTCGAAAGGATTTATGATAATTATTTTATCATAAACCGTTTGGACGTGTAGCAGGCTTGTATTTTGACATCACACTTGATGCACAGAAGTTTACATGACGCTTCGAACACATACAGGTGCTGGTCGTGTGGTTGGAGTGTCGTCAAAAAGTTGATTTGTTTCACTAATTCCATTCAAAAAGTGAAACTTTTGTACACTTTTTTCTACCACATCTTTTCCTTCCCTTCGCATATCTATTAATGTGCAGAGCTCTGTGAACAACCAGCCTCTTTTGCGATGACCTTTTGTGTCTTGCCCACATTGTGCAAGGTTTTTGGACAACTGTCAAGTCAGCAGTCTTCCCCATGCTTGTGTGGCCTACAGAACTAGACTGAGAGACCATTTAAAGGCCTTTGCAGGTGTTTTGAGATAATTAGCTGATTAGAGTGTGGCACCAGGTGTCTTTAATGTTAAACCTTTCACAATATTCTAATTTTCTGATATACTGAATTTGGAATTTTCCTTAGTTGTCAGTTATAATCATCACAATTAAAAGAAATAAACATTTGAAATATAACAGTCTGTGTGTAATGAATGAATATAATATTCACGTTTTACTTTTTGAATGGAATTAGTGAAATAGATCAACTTTTTGATGGTGTTCTGATTGTGTGACCAGCACCTGTATTTTGAAATGATGTGCCACACACGACGGGCTACATACATGTTGTGACAAACGTTGCATTTCGTGCACCCTCAAAAAAGAAGTCACTGGCCGCCACTAAGTCCCACCCAAAATTCTCACCATTAGATGAGCCCTCAAATATACTTTTAAACTTTTGTTGTCGTTTTTCTTATGCAGGAGGTACAGATGGTACGGTGCCGGAATTTAACCGATCTGGCCGTGACCGCCGTTGTTGCAAACTGTGTCAACATCAGAATTTTCAATTTCCATGGATGTCCCCTCATTACAGGTTAGTCACATGATCCCAGACATAAATTGCAACGTAAATTATAAAAGATATTCCAAAAAAAGTACTTTTATATATACTGTACAGGTACAAATGGCCACATAACTCTATCAGTGTATTTATACCTGCTTTATGGGTTCTCATTCAGATAAATCAAGAGAGGCGCTCCAAAACCTTATTGGCCCTGACAAGATCCAACAAGTGTCTTGGACTGTATACTGAATCTGATCTCAAAAAGACAACACAATTAATGATATAAAATACTAAAAAATATTTCGCTTTCCCAGTTTGTGTAAAAAATAATTTAACATTATGAATATATTTATTATGTAAGAATGTTTCCTTTTTTTTATTTTCAACAGCACTGTACTGTAATAAATATATAATAAACATACATGTACTAAAAAAATTACATGAAATTGCTTTTATTTCAAAAAACATATCAACAAGCACCAGATTACCAAAAATACAAACAGATGTGCACACATGGCAAATAAAAATATTAAGGGTCGGGTTTGTAGTACCACACTGTGCTACTAGTTAGTCCATAATTCTCCTCTTTGACCGAGTCAGGTAACTCAAAGTGAGCGACCTTATATAATAGTTTTCTAATGTTATGGCTCTCAAACTGAGCTCGTCCCGGGTCACCAATAAGCACCTGGGTACCGTGTGTGAGAATGCAGTCGTGGAGCCACTGATGCAGGTCATCAGCCAGAACTTCATCATAAAACATATCTCCTAAAAGAATGAGGTCCCAGTTATCAGGCTTTGAACCAATCATATTCTCCGTGACACATGGCAAGGGATCCAGACCGTTCAGTTCACAGTTCATTTTGGTGGCAACAGTAGCAACTGAAATCAAATCAAACAAAGCATTTATGTATATTTTTTCCAAAGAGCTCGTCAAGATAAGGCACAAGTTTAGTTACAAGGAAATGAATGTGCAGTAGGGAGGTCATTTGTGCAGAAACCCTTACTTGGATCAATGTCATTGGCCACCACATGGGAAGCTCCAGTGAGTTTGGCAGCAATGGCGGATGCTCCACAGCCACAACCAAGATCCAAAACTCTTCTACCTCTAGAAACCTCTGGGTTATTTAAGAGATACCTATGCAAAAAATGTTTTAATGGATTATAAACCAAAAATGAGAGTAGATTTAACATTAGTATGCATGTGGCAAGATGTACCATGCCACATAACGAAATACTGTAGTATACTTCAGCATTTAGTAGATAATGTAGTATTTTTTCATAGTAAATATCAAGGTATACTAGAGGATTTACTTCAGTTTACTATAGTAAATACATTAAATACTGTAGTATGCATACAGTATATATTTCCTATTGTAAATACAAAAATATACTACAGATATGGGATAACCTTCATTATTTTTTTATATTTTGCTTAATTTAAAGACTATTACCTAGCAAGTGCTTGTCCACCTGGCCAATATATTGCCCAAAAAGGATCAGAGAAAGGCCATAGTTCAGGTTTTTCTGTCCAAAACCGACAGTTGGGTGTGATGAGCCTTAAAGAAATCTCTGGGGTTAAACTTCGGCCGTTCACTATTTCTGTGTTGTCTATAATGAAGGTCTTTAATGCGTCCTCCGATTGGGTGCTGCACACATAAAGACGCTTTAAAGAACATTGAAAGGCGTTAGAAAAGGATCGAACGCGTAAGCACGTGCCTATTACCCTGTACATTTCGACAGCATATAAAAACAAATGTTAAATTTGCTCCACAACATTTATATTTCGCTCTCGACCAGCTTTTCGTTCTCACATGTACACCGCGCACGCGCAGACTGGTGTAGCATACGAGTGACGTCAACGAACGTGAACCATGCCCGTTTCTCAGTCCGAAGGCTGCAGTCTCCGGAGGTCGTAAATGCAGGCTGCATACGTCATCAAGCCACTTATTTAAGTTCACTGAGCAAAACATTCGCAAGACATAAGCATATTACAACAATTTACAATTAACTAAGAATAGTAGTCAACTTTATAATTGTTAATATTTTGAAATAGGACTGTCTTTATGACGTATGCAGCCTGAAAATGCGACCTCCGGAGGATGCAGCCTTCGGATTGAGAAACGGCGGATGACATGCACACGGCTGCTCCACCAATTGGAGCACTCACTTTTAAAAAGATGCAAAACGGCAATAAATACTGTAAATAAATATCGATCTCAGTCAACATAAGAGTTTTCTCTTTGTAAATGTTTGTCTTTGTTAGTATTTGTTAGTACTATTATTTTTTTTAAACGTATCTTGGTGTTTCACGTAAATATCATTGTATGTGAATATGGCAATTATTAAGAAACATAGTACTGATTATTATTTTTTTGACATGGCACAGATACATTTCTTTCAGTTTTAACAAAATAAATTTTTTATTTTTTATTTTATTACATTTTTGCAAAAATGTTAACATTTAAAATAAAAATGTTAAATAATTTGGTAACAATTGCATTCATTTATTATTACTTTTTTAAACATATTTTTATTTAATTGATTTAACTTCTTATTTAAATTTAAATAACATATTGCAAAATGTAAACAACATTCACTATTTCAAAATAAGTTGGCTAATTTGAAATGTATATTTATTGATTTACGAGGCACATTTTTACAACAATAAATTTTACATTTAAAATAAAAATGTTAAATAATTTCAATTTCATTCATTTATTATTACAATTTTTTTTACAGATTTTTATGTAATGTATTTAGTTTTTTTTTCAATTTAAATAACATATTGCAAAATTTAAACAACATTCACTATTTCAAAATAAGTAGGCTAATTTGAAATGTATATTTATTGATTTAGGAGGCACATTTTTACAACAATACATTTTACATTTAAATATAAATATTAAATAATTTCAATTTCATTCATTTATTATTACAATTTTTTTTACAGATTTTTATGTAATGTATTTAGTTTTTTTTCAATTTAAATAACATATTGCAAAATGTAAACAACATTCACTATTTCAAAATAAGTAGGCTAATTTGAAATGTATATTTATTGATTTAGGAGGCACATTTTTACAACAATAATTTTACATTTAAAATAAAAATGTTAAATAATTTCAATTTCATTCATTTATTATTACTTTTTTTTTACAGATTTTTATTTAATGTATTTAGTTTCTTATTTAAATTTAAATAACATATTGCAAAATGTAAACAACATTCACTATTTCAAAATAAGTCGGCTATTTTGAAATGTACATTTATTGATTTAGGAGGCTTAGGAAACTTTGTATTTTTACAAAGCGACCTACAGTAGGAATGAGGGAGCTTTCAACATCTTGTCTTTAGAGCCAACAATAAACAAAATAATAAAACAAAAAACAGGTAAAAAACATAAATAATGTGTGTAAAAATATCATTTTAAATCACTAATTATTAATATTTCCAGTGGAATGACTTATTGCATTATCATTTAAAGTCTTCTGTCTGACACCAGCTAGCACCATTCAGAGAGAACCAGTGCCAGTAACATTATTGCAGGTACACGCTGAACCTTTGTCATAGTAATCATACCTTCCATAAATAATCCTATGAGCTCAAAATGATTGTTCACTGAAGAGGTGGGCTGGACAAACACTCTCTGTATCTAGTATAGGGCCATCACCATAGAGACTTGCTAGGGCTTTACTTTGAACAGCCCTGCATGCTTAATAAAGAAGCCAATTGCAAAGTATTGAGTGTGTAAAGCACTGAAGCAGAGAAAAGGATAATAAACAACCATATCCAAGGATACAAAAGGTATGAGTATAGTCTACCCTTATTCCCTTCATTTCATGCTACCTGATTTTTAAAAACCAAATATGCATGCCAGCAACAACAACAAAAACACAAGGGATTGTTTTGGTGTGTTATGTTACCCTGGTATGTTGGGTTAGAAGTCTCTAGTTAGTGTGAAATTGTGTTGTATAAGGGCAGGAAAGGGCAGGGCGACCGAGTGGCTTACATCTGTATTTGTCAAGGAAAACTCATTTCGGAGCTCTTGTGGATATGGCCATGTGGAGAGGCGATAGACGTAGCCTCTCACCTTTGGGACACAGGAGTGACCCGGGATGGGTGGCTGACCTGGGCCGTGGATCTTCACAGAACGCCCTTAGATCTTCAAGTCCCATTGCTTTCTCAGATCTTGACTTTTGGGACAACAAGGTATGAAAATCAGGTATAGACATGAGTCCAACATTTCAGTGTTATATGTGCAAGTATATGTAATATTATAACTTAACCTTGTTTAGACGTCTTCAGCATGGAGTTGCATAGGATTATCTGGATCAAATCACCGCTCGGAAATCAGCAGGTTAGTGTTTAAACAATTACACAACTTGTATCTGCATGTAAATTGTTTGATTCATGCGTGATTGTTATTAATGAATGTTTTCCGTAACTCGGCTCTCTCAGCAGCCAGTATGGACAGGAATCTAGGGGATCGCTGGGCATGCAGAGATGGTCATCTGGATCTCGTCTGGCTCCAGAAGGTGCTCCACGATCACACTCTACTACAGAAGATTTTAAGCTCAAAGCTGATCTTGAAAAAAGCTGTTTAAGACGAGCAGAGCTCATCCAGAAACTGCGAGAGACCAAAAGTCACCTGGAAGCTCAGACAGACCTTCTAAAAACCAAAGAGACACAGCTTCAACAAAGCCACAACATCTCACACTTTCTGGAACTAAAGCATAAGGTACAAATATTAGATTTTATAACCCTTTCAAAGTTGTAATTTTGGTTTATGCTTAAAGAGAAAGTTCACCTCATAATAAAAAGATTTGTCATCATCCCCCTATGTTGTTCTGAACCTATATGAGTTTATTCTGTTGAACACAAACAAAGATATCTGGACTTATGGTACGCACACTGTTAGCGGTATACACTTTGACTTCCATAGTATTTGTTTATCCTACTATGGAACATACCATCACACTGTAAAAATTATTTTCTTAAGAAACAAGTATTTTAGTCTTGTTTTCAGTACAAATATCTAAACATTTTTTAATCAAGATGTATTTTCTTAATGAGCAAAAATGACCTAAGAAAATAAGTCTATTTTTTAGACATTGCAAAAAATTACTTTCTTACTTAGTATTTTTGTCTTGTTTTCAGTAAAAATATCAAGATGTATTTTCTTGATGAGCAAATGACCTTATAATAAAATAAGTCTAGTTTTAAGAAAAAGCATATCAAATTTAAGTGAATTTGTGCTTAAAACAAGCGAAAGAAATCTGCCAATGGAGTAAGACATTGTTTCTTGAATTTACTAAATACAAGACAAATTCAGCAAAAAATGTCTTATTCCATTGGCAGATTTTTTTGCTAAGAATTTTTAGATATTTCTACTGAAAACAAGACAAAAATACTAAGTAAGAAAGTCATTAATAATATAATATCTAAAAAAATATCTGCCAATGCACTGCAAAAAATGATTTTCAAGAAAAACATTTCTTAGTATTTTTGTCTTGTTTTCAGTAAAAATATCTAAAAATTCTTAAACTAAGATGCTTTTTCTTGATGAGCAAAACGACTTAAGAAATTAAGTCTAGTTTTTAGACCAAAAATATCAAATTTAAGCCAAATTTTCTTACCCCATTGGCAGATTTTTTTGCTTGTTTTATGCACAAAATCACTTAAATTTGATATTTTTGGTGTAAAAACTAGACTTATTCTCTTGGGTCATTTTGCTCATGAAGAAAAAACATCTTAATTTAAGAACTTTTTGATATTTTACTGAGAACAAGACAAAAATACTAAAAACTTTTTCTTGAAAATCATTTTCTGCAGTGTGGGCAAGAAAAATGTTCTTGAAATTTTCTTGAATTAAGTGTTTAAAAAAAGTGTTTCCCCATTGGCAGATTTGAATTTTTTACTTATTAAAATGACTTTCTTACTTAGTATTTTTGTCTATATCTTAAAATTCTTAAATTAAGATTGACCCAAGAAAATAAGTCTAATTTCTAGACAAAAATATAGATTTTAAGCGAATTTGTGCTTAAACAAGCAAAACAAATCTGCCAGTGGAATAAGAAAAATATTCTTGAATTAATTGTTTATGAAAAAAGTAAACTTTTTTCAAGAAATATTTTCTTAATCCATTGGCAGATTTTTTTTGCTTGTTTTAAGCACTATTTCGATTACATTTTATATTTTTTTCTACAAACTAGACTGATTTTCCTCATCAAGAAAATACATCTTAATTTAGAGAATTTTTAGATATTTTTACTTAAAACAAGACAAAAATACTAAGTAAGAATGTAATTTTTTGCAGTGCATCTTTATTATTTTCCTCTTCTCGCAGCAGCTGTCTGAAACAGTGAGTGTTCTTCAACAAGACAGAAAAGCAGCAGACGAGAGCCGCTTTGAAGAGAGTCGCAGACGAACAGAATTACAGGACAAGTGAGTTATACATGAACAAATCTCATGTATATGGAATTACATAACTTACATACTAGCAAAAAAAAAAATAGAATGCATGCTACTGAATCGCTTATCGTTTATTGAACCCTGATCAAAATATGGCCTGTATATATCTTTTTTATTTGGCTCTGGTTATTCCTCACATGAAAAACCAAGGGTCATGCAGCTAGAGTTGGACATTTTAAATATGAGATCCAACCTGGAAAGAAGGACTTCACCCACATCAACAAATCCAAAACCCCCACTCACCAACACTTTACCTATTACAAAAGACGAAATCCTCAGAGAGGTAGATCACAATGTGAACAACAAAACAATACAATTTAAATAACAGAAACATTTTATAAAAGTATATGAACATGTTGTATATGATGTTGTCTCCATCAGGGACAGAAGCAGACTGAGAAAGAGATGAAGAAGCTCAGGGAAGCTCTCAGAAAGACTGAAGACAGAGCAGATGAGCTTGAATATGAAAAAAATGATGCATTAAGACGGCTTCAGTCTTTTAAGGAGGTCAAACACTGTTTACAATACATGACCCTTTGTGTGAAATCCAGGCTAAAGTCTCATAATCGAATTCTGAGATTAGGTGTGTATATTTTTCACTTATTAACCCCATTCACACAGCACTTTGGTCCAAGAAAATTTCTGTAAAATTGGCAGAGAGGCTTCTGCACTGCAAAAAATGACTTTACTAAAAGGAACAGTATGGAGGATTGTGGCCAAAACTGGTATTGCAATCACAAAACCTGTGGCTAAAACTGGTACTGCAATCACACAACTGGTGGCCAATACACAAAATGACAACATAAACATCAGTTGAGGGCTGCAACTCCACTTTTTAAATGACAATATCCTGGCTAGACCACTGTTGTCAGTGATATAAATATTTAAAATGAAAATGATTTCTTAGGGGCCAGTCACACCAAAAGCATTTTAAACGCTTGCAAACGCAAGGCGCGACGCACTGCCTTTTTTAAAAAAAGAGCAGTGCGACACGGCTTTTCATATTGCTAAGCAATCACCGAGTCAGCTGTCTTGTCAATCAAATATTGAAGCGCGAGCGCTCTTTTGCTGTTAACTGTCATATTAGCAGAAACTTTAAAAAGAGGACGCTTGCTCTGACCTTGTTTGAGGGTGAGAAGTGCACAAACACACACGAGAGAGAGTGAGCGAGTGGAGTCCGGTTCTTCAAAGCAACTATAACTTCACTCACCACAACGTAAGGCCCGCCTCTCCCCTCATTCGATTGGACAATGGAAAGACGCGAATGACGTCAGACGCTTCTCCGCTCTCAACGCTCCTTCAAAAACGCGTGCGCGGCAGGCGGCAAAAAACCGCAGGGCGCTCAGCGCGCATAAGCAGCGCGCAAACGCGCCCTGCCCATAGAATATCATTCAAAAAAGGCGCCTGCAACTGCCATAAACGCTTTTGGTGTGACTGGCCCCTTAATGTCTAGTGACATATCAGGGCCATTTTATGATTAATTGATATAAATTTCTTACATACTGTTCCTTTAATATTTTTGTCTTGTTTTCAGTAGAGATGTCGAGAGGTTCTTGAATTAGGATGCCTTTTCTTGATGAGCAAAACGACCTAAGAAAATAAGTCTAGTTTTTAGACAAAAAATATACAATTTAAGTGAATTTGTGCTTAAAACAAGCAAAAATATCTGCCATTGGGGTGAAAAGAAAAATCTTAAAATAAGTTTTCTTTTTTCTTAAAAACTTAATTCAGGCATAATTTTTTCGCGCCATTGGCAGATATTTTTGCTTGTTTTGGGCAGGAGTTTAGTTGAATTGTGTGTTTTTTGTCTAAAAACTAGACTTATTTTATTATTTATGCTCATCAAGGAATTCATCTTGATTTGGGAATTTTTAGATTTTTCTGCTGAAAACAAGACAAAAATACAAAGTAAGAATGTCATTTTTTTTGCAGTGTGTATGAACACAAACACATCCCGTAAATTTTCTGGGGTCGCCCCCGTAAAAAAGACCTAGTAACATAGCCGTAACATTCACAGAAAGCAGTCAGTGTGAACAAGATGCAGAAACAATGCCGTAAGGGGGGTGCCGTAGAAGTTATGTTTCAGCTCTTTGACACAAGCATTTACACGCAGATTAAAATTCACAAATAAAGAAATGTCACCAAACTGGACTGAAGCAGAGATCAGGGAACTCGTCACTATCCGCAGTGAATCTGAGATCATTCACTAGCATGACAGAACAGCACATCATGCATTCCTTATGATCTTGTCATAAACTAAAATACATGTACATGGTTTTTCAAGAGTGAAATCTTGGATAATTAACAAACTTCCGACGCTGCGGAAAAACCTACCATGGTGTGTTTGTGAACGCACGCACAGATTCCAGAAAATCATTGTGAATGAACCAAAAATCAAAACGATTGAATCCCGGACGCATTTTCCGTGTATTTTCCATAATCTCTGTGTGAAAACGTGACATGACCTTACTCAGTCAATATTAAAGATATCAAGGTAAAATGTTTTACTAAATTTTCTTTATATTATGTAGGATGATTTTATGTAAAAAACAATGAATCACAAAAATGTCTTTAGCTTGGTTTTTACAGACTGGGTCACATATGTGAAAGAACAAATCATTATAAAAGCTTAAGTATGCAAACAGTTACATATCAAAACAGGGAAATCAAGAAGCCATGAACCAAAAAGAGGAGCTGAACCAAAGACTGAACCAGTCTGTCCAGGTCCAAGCAGAACTAGAAGACCAGTTGAAAGAGTCTTGCATCCACCTGGAACAAATAGAGCTGGTAATGTTTTAATTTAAACACCTGGCAGTACATTTAAACTATATTTCATGTAGTTTTTGTGTTCCCTCAGATTTAAATTAAGATGCTTTTTCTTGATGAGCAAAACGACCCAAGAAAATAAGTCTAGTTTTTAGACCAAAATTATCAAATTTAAGTGATTTTGTGCATAAAGAAAAAAAGTCTAGTTTTTAGAAAACATTTTTACATTTAAGTGAATGTGTGCTTAAAACAAGCACAAATATTTGCCGATGGGGTGAGAAAATGTTTCTTGAATTAAGTGTTTAAGAAAAAAGTTAACTTATTTCAAGATTTTTTTCTCACCCCATTGGCAGATATTTTTCCTTGTTTTAAGCACAAATTCAATAAATTATATATTTTTTGTCTAAATACTAGACTTATTTTCTTGGGTCATTTTGCTCATCAAGAAAAAGAATCTTAATTTAAGAAATTTTAGATATTTGTACTGAAAACAACACAAAATCTTAAGAAAGTCATTTTTTGCATGTTGTGAAACAATTTTTTCCCTTTTTCAGGAAAGAGACATGTTATCCTCTAAGAAACGAAGGCTGGAGGATAGTCAAAATGATCTAAAGGCCAAACTAACTCGAGCTTTAATGGACAAAGACCGCCTTGTACAGGTCTGGTATGATCCGTATTTGAAAGCAAACATTTCAATGCATGTGGCACACTGCAAAAAAATGATTTTCAAGAAAAAAATGTCTTAGTATTTTTTGTCTTGTTTAAGTAAAAATATCTAAAAGTTCTTAAATTAAGATGCTTTTTCTTGATGACCAAAACGGCCCAAAAAATAAGACTAGTTTTTAGACCAAAAATATCAAATTTTGTTGATTTTGTGCACAAAACAAGCAAAACAATCTGCCAATGGAGTAAGCTAATTTTTCTTGAAATTTTCTTGAATTTAGTGTTTAAGAAAAATGTTTTTTGCTTGTTTTATGTGCAAAATCACTTCAATTTGATATTTTTGGTCTAAAAACTAGACTTATTTTCTTGGGTCGAAATTTTTTTTTGCAGTGCAGTGTGTTTTAAGGTGCACTGTGTAACTTTTAAGATGATCTCTTAAAAGAAATGCAGTATGAAATACATAACTATATTATCAGTGGTGTATAAAGACCTTACATAATGAACTGTATTGTTTTTATCTACATACACCTTGTGTGAAAGTTAAAGCCACGTTTCTACAGAAGCCTACAGAGCGCATTTTGTCACTATGTTGTCTCAGACGATGACTTGTTTGTCCTGTAGCGGCTACCGTAGCTTCTCTATGCGTTTCGAAATGGAGGGATGAGCTGTGGACTGAGCCGTTGGTTGCAATTCACAGTCTAACCACTAGACGCTGCTAAAAATCTACACAGTTCTACATTTAGCAGTATGTGTGCTCCCATGATCTTTGTATTGCTATCCAAATGCTCTAAACAACAGCAATACAATAATTTTCCCATTTACCTGTACTGGGTTTGTGAAAACTTGGCACAAAATGTCCCCTCTTTGTTCAATTCAACTCATTATCAGTTAATTAATCATAATTTAGTTTGTACGTGTGATGTATACAATCAAGTGGCCCTTCTGTGATCTACTGTATAGGAAAAGGCTGAACTCCATCAGAAGGTCCAGGCTTTGGAGCTGCAATTGCAGAGGGAGCAGAGAGGGAAGCAGAGCTTCAATGAGCAAGTGTGTGAGCTCCATACTGAACTGTCTCAAGCTAAAAACCAGGCCAACCGAGAGAAGAAAGACAACATATTCATGAAAGAAGAGATGCTGTCCATCAAAGAGGTCACCAACCTAGTTACAAATTAGGATAAGTTGCATACAGACGTTTAATAGGGTTAGGGAGTTGTTTAATATGATGATATCGCCTTAAACTTTCAGCTGAATGAAAAGCTTTCGTCCGATCTGACCAAGGCTACAGAGAGGCTACAGGTAGCCTTAAACCAACAACATGAACTGGAAGCAGACAAACTCATCCGGATCAATCAGATCGCAGCGCTGGAGACTGAGCGCTTAAGGCTCCTCGGAGAAAAGGAGGAACTCAGGAAAAATGTTAATGATGGAGTTCAGGATGAGATTAGAGAGCTGAAGGAGAGATGCTGCCAACACAGGTGAGATATTCATTCTCAGTCTTGGAAATTGGGAATAAATAATATGATATGATATAATATGATGAATAAGAACCAAGTTAAAAGTATAGTTTAACTATTATTAAAAATAAAATTATACGCATGTCTGAATATTAAGGGAACTGCAGGACAATCTAAAGCAGGAGAATCAGAATCTGCAGGTAAAATGTCAAGACCTGGTGAAAGAAATGCAAATTATGGAGGCGGAGTGTAAGCGCAAGGAGGAGGAGCTACATCGTGCAAAGGTGGGGTTTGAACAGAAGAAGGAGGAGTTGAGGAAAGTGTCAGCTCACTGGAATGAGAGGTGGCTGGATGTGTCGTTGATGTTATGCTCCACACAGGAAGAACTTGAAGAGGTCAAGAAACAAAAGCAAGAGAATAATGAAGTATTGACCATTTTATCCTAAAAAAATTCTTATATATGATGAAATTATTTACTGTTGTAAAAACACACAATGTGTGATGTCCTCCGAAGGTTTCTTCTGAAGAGCTGGATAGAGAGGTGAAGGAGAAGGTGAAGATTAAAGACACCCAGCTGGTGGAGCATCAACTGGAGTTGCAGTCTGCTCGCGGTCAGGTGGGACCCGTCCAGTCTGTTGGATTGATGGTTGGATGAAGACGTGACATCAGTATTGTGATAGACTTCTTTAATGTTGTGCAGGTCTCACAGCAGATCGGTGAGATGCAGAGACTGGAGCAGCTACTGGAAGAGACAGATCATAAACTTAGACAAAAGTATGTCTAGTTTAGCGGTGTACCCATGTTACAGCAGCAAAGTCCTTGATTATTACGCCAGAATGAGAGCTATATTGACCTAGAAAACCGCAACTTTTTATTTTTCCGTCATTTTTAGTACACGATGTAACTACAGAAGAGTCAAGTTTTAAATAGGAAAAATATCGAAACTTTTTGGTTATTTTTGAGCGCGATGCTAATGGTCTGATCCAATTAAATGGATTATGCTAAGTTATGCTAAAAGTGGTACCGCCAGACCTGGAGATCAGCTGAATGGATTCCAAAACTGTAAAAATCAAATGTTTAACTCTAGGGGAGAATTAGCATATTAAAAAAAAAGTAAAGTGTCCCTTTAAATGGTGGCTCGATGACGCACTAGATGGTCCCGCCACTAATGCTACATACACACCAAACGTGGCGCATCGCGTTACTGTGGGTTCGCACCAGATGCGAGTTCGGCGATTTGCGTGAGTAGATTACATACAAAGTCAATGCAAAGATGCGATCAGAGGTGTCCTCGCGTGGGGCAATGTGAATGACGCGATATTGGTGGCGCATTTGCAGCAAAAACACACGCTATTTGCCTCAAACGCGTTTTCGCCCAAGTTTAAAATATTCAACTCGAGCGAAAAATTCACATGACACAAAATTAAATCCCGCAAGTAATCTACAGCGAGTAATGTGATGCCCTGCGTTTGGTGTGTACGTAGCATTACTCGCTCTACTCTAGAATACTCGCAGGATTTAAAGGCGCTCTAAGCGAATCTGTGTGACGTCACTTTTTGTTGTTGTTTGAACTGTTTTCAAACAAACTGAGCGTAGCTAACTCCTCCCCCTCCCCTTCCGTGCTTTCATGAAGGTGCCCAACCCCCACCCCCAAATCCATCTTGTCATTTATTGGCTGGAACACTTTGTTATGTTTCGTGGTGGTAGGTTTGGCCACTGTTTTTATTGCAGTTTGTCTACAGAGATTGCGTTTTTGTACAGTTTGATCAGCGGTCATGCAGCAAGCAGATAGTAAGGAGATGTTTGCTGTATGTAATATAAAATGTTTTATGATCTAAAATGCGTGAATTCGCTTAGAGCACCTTTAACTTATTTAATTAATATTTTCAACTTGGGCAAATACGCGTTTGAGGCGAATAGCGCGTGTTTTCGCGGCAAACGTGCCGGCCATATCGCGTCATTTGCATCGCCCCACGCGAGGACGTGTCTGATCGCGTCTTTCCATTGCTTTTGTATGTAATCTACTCGCGCAAATCGTTGAACTCGCGTCTGGTGAAACTGTGGGTTTACACCAAATGCTAAGCTTGCAATCGCATCGCGTTGCTCGCTCTAGATTACTCGCGGGATTTAACTTCGTGTCATGCGAATATTTTTAAAATATTCAACTCGGGCGAAGAAGCGTTTGAGGTGAATAGCGCGTGTTTTTGCGACAAACTTACCGCCCATTACGTGTCATTCGCATCGCCCCACGTGAGGACGTGTCTGATCGCGTCTTTGCATTGACTTTGTGTGTGATCTGCTCGCGCAAGGCGTTTGGCTCGTGTCTGGTGTGAACCCACACAATCGCGACGCGGGCATCTACTCAAGTGTTGAAAGTTGAGCGAGAACAAGTGGGCGTGGTTTCAGCACAGACAGCGGACACGCCCCCAGTGTTTAACAGCAGAGAATCCTGCCTGTTTTTCCAAGATTTTGATAACTTGGCGTTTTTTTATTATTCGAATTTGGCTGGGTGGTTAATAACACTTATACCACGGGTCTGTTGAATGCTGTATTCTGATTGGTTGAGAAATGTTCCCCGGGTATGCATTATTTTTCGATAACCGTACACCTAACCTGTCAAATGTTTTGAAAATAGGCACCAGAGCAATGTTTGTGGTAACTGTGGTATAAAAGGAATAAGTGACTCCGGTCCTTCTGTGATGTGACAAACTGAGAACACATTTAATATCGGACTTTAATAGATGTTTTATGTCATCCTCTTACTTCTTTGTTCATGCTACCACAGAGAGCAAGATCTGAAGAATCTTGAGATACAGAGAGAAACAGAAAAAGCAGAGGCTCAGATCAAGATATTAAGCCTCGAGCAGAAGGTACAATAACATTTAAAGTTGCAAATAAACAGATACATGGGAATATTGGATGAAGTTTTAAAATGTCCGTTTTCTCTGCAGCTTCTTAAAGATAAAGATCTGCACTCAGAAGCAGAAGTGGTCAGCAATGAACACAATCCTGAAGACTTTGGATCTCTGAAGGCTTTGTTAGAAGGTATGATGCTGATTTCTCATTGGATGAGGGGAACATTTTGGAATAATTGAATCATAATTTTTTTCATTGTTTTCACCAATTGTTATTTTTGATTTATGACTAAAGAATACAGAAAGACCACAGAGAAGCTGACGGAGGAGAGAAATCATGCTTTACAACAACTGCATGATCTTGATCGTTTCCAACAGGTACTGAGAGTGATACGCATGCCATGTAACAATTTTTGTTACTAATGTTAACAAATAGAGCATTTGATTTTACATATGTATTAGTAAATGTTAGAATTAACATGTGCTGAGATTAACAAATGCTTTTAAGCATTGTATATTGGTGTTCATTTTTAGAAATGTACAAATATAAACTTTCTTTATAAAGTCAAAAGCAGTAAAAGAATCCCCAACAGATACCAAAAAACAGAAAGCTGCTGGTTTGGACCTTGTAGATCCTAATGAACAGAGGAGACTGGTTACTGAGCAGCTCAAAAACAACGCAAAAATGTGGCTAAACTTTTCTTCAGAAAGGATTGCAATAATACTTCACAGTTATTCATACTTTCTGTGGCACAGCTCAAAAATCTGTTCAAAGAGAGAGAGAGCAACGTGGAGAGAGGTCAGTTATATTTTATACATTTTGTCAGTAAACTATAAATTTGATTTATGACCCTTAAAATTGGTTTGTTTACCCACCTAAGAATTTATGACAGTGGGGTAATTCCAAACATTCTCTTATTTCTTAGTCAGCCCTCAATCCTTACATCAGATTGTTTAGGTAAAGTTTTAAAGTGATAAATAAAAGTCTTCCCAAAAGAGTTTTAAGTGAGTATTTTCAATGCAGAATAACAATGTAAAGAAGACAAAATGAAATATAAAACCCTGTGTGACACCAAAATGATGATTATAGCTTTTTAGTTCACATAATGTAACAAAAAAGTTTTGGTTTAATTTTAAGTCTTTGGGTCTAAACTTACAGCACAATGCGTTGATCTCACAAATCTCATAAATTTTGTCAAAAGAGGAGGTGCTGCTGTTGTCAACTCAGGAATTTTCCCGCTGTTATAATTTACTGTCATAAAACAAATATCTGTTTAAGAGATATTCGATCCTTAACACAAAATTTATGTGTGTTTATTGCATGCTAAGATTTCCAGTGTTGCCTAAAAGATCTGGCTTGCTTGAAAATGGAGTCCAAAATCCTGAAAGCATTAAGGTTAGGATCCCTTCAAATAATAAGTTTGAGTTTTAAGTTTTTTGGTGGCTATAAACCACGAGGTCAAAAACTTTTTGTGTTTTTAAAATATATTTCTTCCCAATATGTTTGATTATATAGGTCTAATTTATTTCTTGTATTACTTTATTTATTGCTTTGTTCACTAATATTTCATTTAGTTTAAACCTATAGGGCTGTCAATAGAATAAATAATCATGTTTAGCACCAATACACTGATTTTTTTTTTTTTAAAGGTACAAAGAAAAATATAAATCTGTACCTTTTCTGTCTCTGGGATGATACCCTCAAAGGTTCATTTTTGCATGGGTATATACAACACATTGAAATGTACAATATTATGCCCTAAGGACCTATTGTGTACCTTAAGGAACAATGTACCAGTTAAATTGTACAAAACAGCTAAATGTACCTTTAAAGCAGTGCTTCTCAATTATTTTCTGTCACGCCCCCCCCCTAGGAAGAGGTAAACATTTCGTGCCCCCCCCAACTCTCCGCCGCGACTGTAAATAGTATAATTTGCCTATAAAATTACACATCTGCAAAACATTGTATCCTTATTAACATTGAGAAAACACACAAAAAAAAAACACAAAAAAGAAATATCGATCAACTTACTACAAAGAATAACTTTATTAACATTGTTTTTTAGTCTGTAACAGAAAAGACTTAAAATGCATCAATTTGCCTGGAATAAAAAAATCAATCCTTATTTAAAGTATAATATTTTTTGACCATTTGATACTGAAAAATTAAATATAATCAATAAATAACACAAGCGGTTTACAGCGTGATGTTACAGGGGTGTAATGTCTTTAAAAATCACTTCCTGAAAAAATATTTTCCCTGGGGTCTCGCGCGCCCCCCCTGGTGTCGCTTCGAGCTCCCCCTGGGGGTCCCGCCCCACTATTTGAGAAGCACTGCTTTAAAGGTACACAATAGATCATTACATTACAGTAATGTCCCTAAAAAGGTACAAGATTGTATTATGATTAGTAGTATACCTGTAAAGGTACAAAACGGAAACTTATGGTACCATCCCATCGTCAGAAAAGGTTTAGTTTTAAAACTTTTTTTCTGACAGTGTGCAATACACCTTACATTTTTTGTGGACTCCTAGCACCCCCTTGTGGCCCCAGCAGGGTCCCTGGCCTCAGGTCTGAAAACCAACAAGGGGGCACCAAAGACGTCCACTAAAACTTTTGCTGATCATAGGGCATCAAAGATGGCTGATGGAGAAGAGCGCACAAATGCACAAGTAATGATGATGACTATGCTGAAAAACACAAAAAAAAAAATCACAGAAAAAATAGCTTACTCATAATAATTGTTTATTGTCTTACACTTGCTTCTTTGACAGATGTCAGCGGTGAGAGGGGAAATGGAAAATCGAAACGAGAGAGATGAAAATGTCCTTAAAGGTGAAAAGTCCAGTCCTATGTAAAATATAAAATAAAAAACAGTTACCACTGTGTGTTAGGGGCAACTTTTATTGTTTTAAGCTTTGCAAAGTTAAACGTTTTCAACAAAATTGATGTGAGGTCCTACACTCATATATTGTGCTTTACAATGCCATAGAAAAAAATGTATCAAATAAATGGTTCGTATAAGAACTTTTGACTTAAAGGGTTAGTTCACTCAAAAAATTAAAATTAATATTTAATCACCCTCAAGTTGTTACAAACATTTTTCTTTGTTTTGCTAAACACAAAGGAAGATATTTGTATTCAAGCAGGAAACAGGATTACTATTAGTATTTATAGTAGGAAAGAAAATACTATGGGAGTCAATGGTGCTCAACAACAGTTTGGTTACAAACATTGTTCAAAATATCTTCCTTTGAATATGAACTACTTTATTTGTGAACTATTGCTTTAAGGCTTCTTTAAGGAACCAACAATGGTTCTTCTATGGCATCGCTGTAAAGAACCTTTAAAGCACCTTTATTTTTGTTTGTATGGTGTTTCTCAGAATGTAAAACTGAAATGTAATGTAGATTATAATGCTTAATATGGTGTAATGATGTTCTTGTCTGTTTTGCTGATATATCCACAGTAATATCTCCTCACCAGATTGAGACGTTGAAAGCGAGATCACAGCCGAGAGATGATGCAACATTAGTCACTGTACCCCACCTACAAAACATGGTAAAAGGAACGATCCAACAAGAAAAATCCCAATTGGGCTGTAAGGATGGGGCATTTTTTGCACGACAGATTGAGATTTGTAACTCTGATGTGGAGCATACAGAAGAGTCCAATTCAGGAGAGGAGACGGTGGACACACCGCTTCTGGAATACTAATAACACAATGTGAATGTTAAACGCACACAAGTTTGCTTTCATTACAATTGATACAGTACAACTAACCTAAATGGCGATAACTAACTTTAATAAGTTGCCAGATTTTTAGTTTGGCAAAAATTTGTCAATGCTCAAACCGACTTTGTGTAACTTACTATACAATTAGGCCTAGCAGTTTTTACATTTTCATCACTCTTCCCATGTAGTCTGTTTTTAATAAAAGTTTAATAAAGAGATATTTGAAGAGTTTGGTTCCAAAACGCAACAAACGCCACTTTTGAAAAAAATGAGTTACTGCCAAAATCAGTATTATATCAGGTCAGTAGTTAAAAGTAAATTCTTAATTTTACGCAAAATCCAATATCCGCCGTGTTATTCTGTCATCTTTTCTCCCTTTTTTCCCAAAATGCGACAAACGCCACTCCCACTTTTTTACAGAACGCAATAACTCCATTTCTGATATTACAGCCCACCGTTCACGCAATGTAAACAAACAATGGCGGACGCGCGTAGTACACGGAGTCCTGGTTTTCCTCATCTACTTTGTACTTCGTGATCAACAAACAAAACAAAATAATACTTTAATTGCATTGATAAACCTGTGATGGTTTTCTGTGATGGGAAAGAAACGTAGGCCATCAGCATCTAACAATTTCCCTGAGAGGCACTCGGGAGACGGGTGCTTGTTCTCCCGACAGCATCAAGCTTCTCATGCTAACACATTGACCCCAGAGGATCTTATGAAAAACTGTACATAATTTTACTCAAAGTCAACGAAAATCGAGCAGGACCAAAAACATTTTACAGTCGATCGCTGTGAAAGACGTTAAGCGAAGACGTCAAGTAACCGCAATGACAGGGTTCTTAATATGACAAAGTAAGTGTTTTGATTAATAACATTAATGTTTCTATTTTTAATAAGTGTGTACAACTAGTCAACTAAATGAATATAACATGGCAAAGATGAATGCACATTTATATAGGCTATTGATTCAATAGATTTATAGCATTTTGAATAAAAACTTGTCATGGATTTATTGCATTTTGTGGAAAAAATAATCCGTTTTTATAATAAATCTTTGAAAATCAACTTATGGATTTGAATTTTTTATGTTTTTATAACCTAAAGATGCTGTGTGAAAGTTTGTAACAGAAAATAGTTGTTTTCATCTTGTCACTTTCTTGGTATAGAAAACACGTTTTTACCAAAATTTGTCAAAATGGATTTATTGCGTTTTGGAACCAAACTCTTCATTTTCAGATATTTTTTAAATTAAATGATACATAAAGTTGTGTTTAATTGATTTATTACCATAATGAAAATATTCTGAAAGATTAATTTGTAAAACAATCAGTATTCATTTACATGCGCTTCATCTGAGTGAATTATATAATAATTATTTTACCTTTTGGGGGGGACTTGATATGACTTGACTGTTTAAAGCAGGTTACCACAATACTGTACTAAGGGTTACCACGGGTCCTTGAAATCCTTGAAAGTTTGTGAATTTGGGTAAAAAAATTCAAGGCCCTGGGAAGTTTTTGAATATATAGACACATAGATACAGGTCATTGAAAGTGCTTGAATCTATTTTATTTAAGAAGTTTTCTGGAAAAAATCCATATTTCCTGTGTAGTGTAGAATAATATCATAAAAATTTTAGACTTTTTAAGCACGCGTGCTTAACTGTTGGCTTTAAATGCTTATATCTTCTGTATGCAAATGTTGATTCATACCAAAATGCTTTTTTGTATAGTTGTGTTTGACAAATGAAAACATCTCGGGTTACGTATGTAACTGTTGTTCCCTGAGAAGGGAACGAGATGCTGCGTCTTTGTGCCATACTTCCTGTAACGCCGTCTTTGGCAATAGGCTTGTTTGAGATGCAGCTTGCCTTGCCTGAAATTCAGACGAGAGCAGACGGCTGCAGTAAGGGGAGGAGTGAAAAAAGAGCTTTTAAGTCAGACACTTCACCAATCTCGCAGTCCAGTCGACTACAAACGTCAGCATAGGCAGAGATCACGTTCGCGTATTTTATCGCGGATTCAATAGATGCAACTTAAATACCAATAAATTCATTTACATAAAGATGTTTATAAGGAGAATCAACGAAGTTGAACTGTTCGTTACTGGAAAAGGTTACTTAGTAAATGTTGGGCTGAATAAATCTAGTGGTAATACAAATTCGTTTCTGTTGTGTGAAATCTAAACAGCTCACAGTACAAATAAATCAACACCAATACAGAAGTTTACAGGAATTCATAAAAAATATAAATGTCATAGTAAAGAACAATTGAATTAATATAAAAACTACTACAGGAATTAGAGTTTTTAGAATTAACAAGTCATCAGCTGACATAACCTGGCCAATGAGCATTAAGCTGTGTCGTCAGCAAGTCTTTTCCCATCGTGCTTTTCGTCAACGCAGTCGGTGGAGAGCAACTGCGCTCGGCTGTAGAATCCGACGAGCCCGCCTCTCCATCGCGAGAGTTATTTTGCACACGTCAGCGTGACATCAGAGCAAGTCGGACGTAAGTCGGACACTTTTCTAACCGACATGCATCTTGCGCGGATCACCGGTGATCGATTCTGCGCAGAATTTGCTCATCTCAAACAAGCCTAATATTTCAGATAGCAATATACTTCCTGGCTCCTGCGTCACCCTGTCTTTGTCGTCAAGCCTAACTATTGGTTGAATTTGATATACACATTCAGACGCACTTACGCCTGGAGGCGTCCCCAAAGTGTCACCGCAGTGAGAGTTCCCTCTAAAGGGAACTTTAACAATGTATCTAACACGATGTAACCATGCTCTCACTTGAAATGTGTCAACACATTTAGTCCTTGAATTTTTGGACCTGGAAAGTCCTTGTAAAGGTCCTTGAATTTGAAGTTAACCAAGGTGTGGGAACCCTGTGTAATGTACACTCTCCAAAAAACATCAAAAAACATCATAAAACATCTGTCACTGTGATGGTACCCTTTCATAAAGTGCACTTTTGTACCTAAGGGTGCATATAAGTACCTCAAAGGTTATTAGTACCTGCACTTAAATTATACATATTAGGACTTTTTGTCTCAGTGACAGCTTTTCTAACTTTATTTCTGAGATGTATTTATAGGCATGTACTAAAAAACAATTTACTTACATAATTTTGTTTGGGTATTACTCACAATGCCTAAAAGAATAAATGAAATACATTAAAAAGTTGTCATTTTATCACATGCGTGTGCACTAGAACCTAATTGACCCTTGCATTCAAATCCATGCATGCAGAATACTTAAAGGGATAGTTCACCCAAAAATGAAAATTCTGTCATTTACTCACTCTCATGCTGTTACAAACCTATATAAATTTCTTTGTTCTGATCAGTTTGGTTACAAACATTCCTCAAAAATCCATTAAAATATTTACTATTCTAAAATATATACTATGCACAACGTGCATGAGATATGGCAGCAAATGGAAAACTGAAATTGCTAAAGACAAAGCTACTTAAGTGCATGACCTCAAATGCACATGGAATGAATCAAGCTGTCTGAAGGACTGAAAAGGACGAAGAGATTAACAGTATGATGTCATTTAAATAGACTGATCTCTTGCGTATCTTGGACAAGCATTTAATCCTGAACATTAAAAGCAAACATTTAGGCTTACTTCAAGACAGCTAAATCATTTTACATAAGACTGATTTCATTTTTTATGACTGTTTTCTACATAAAATCATTCTTCTACTTTACATAATGTAGTTGAAGCAACAGAATTTTGTAGGAAAAAACTAATTTCAATTACCTATTTTTTTTCACATGCTTGCAGAGAATGGTTCACCAAAACTAAGTTACTGGGTTGTTCTTTTTTATATTTTCTAGGTTGATAGAAGCCCCGGGGACCCAATTATAGCACTTAAACAAACATGGAAAACGTCAGATTTTCATGATACGTCCCCTTTAAGTTTCTCTATAGAGCCGACATTAAACTCCATTTTCATGGAGCACACAGCTAAGGCTTTGGTCCTGGACCAATATATTCAAAGGTTTGGGAAACAGTGAAAGCAGCCTGACTTGGACCGTCACTTCATCTAGCTTATGAACTTAACCTGTTATACGTACTTCGTTATAAGTGACAATGAGTGTGTTATGCATTGAAGAAAAAGTTGGTGTGAATGGCAAGAACAGACTGGAAGTCTGGTTACACAAATTTGAACCAATTAGGAAGTAAAGCTTCTACCCCCAGTAAATCTCAGTTCTGAGGTGAGGAAAGGGTGTAAGGTGATCCTAGTCTGGGAACACTGAGTCTTTTGTGTTCCACCAACAGCAGTACAGTGGTTTTCTTAAACCTTTCTCCTTTGAGAGAAAATAAAGTCTTGGAAATGATGGGAGAGAGGAGCGACTGCTGGACATGGGTTTGTATAGCAGTGTTGTGGTCGAGTCCAACTCAGGTCTGAGTTAAGACCAAAACCAGAGATCAAGTCCGAGTCAAGACAGAGTCCACATCCAGCTTTATCAGGACTTGGGCTTGACTCAAAAATTAATCTTTGGTCTTGATCTTGATTGGGACTTGAGTTAGACTCAACTACAACAATGCTGTAAGTTATCAATCAGGAAACAGGAGCAATATTTACTTCCATATTTTAATTTTTTTTCTTTTGGAAGTCAATAGTGTCCCGGATCTGCTTGGTTACAAACATTCTTCAAAATATCTTCCTTTATATTCAGCAGAACAAAGAAATGTATACATGTTTAGAACAACTTCAGGGTGAGTACATGATGACAGAATTTTCTTTTTTTGGTGAACTATCCCTTTAAAGGTGCAGTGTGTAAATTTTAGTGGCATCTAGTGGTGGGTTGCTGGTGAATTGCAACCAACGGCTCAGTCCACTGCTTACCTCTCATTTTTAATCACATAAAGCTACAGTAGCCCCACCGGACAAACATGTCATCGGAGACAACTTAGTTAAAAATGTTTGTCCATTAAGAGCTTCTGTAGAAACATGGTGGCACAAAATGGTGACTTTCATGTAAGGGGACCCTCGGTATATGTAGATAAAAACGTCTCATTCTAAGGTAATAAACACATAACGGTTCATTATGAGAGGTCTTTATATACCACTGATAATATAGTTTTGTATATTATTTTGCATTTCGGTCAAGAGATCCATCTAAAAATTACACACTGCACCTTTAATATGTATTACAAAGACATATCTATAAAATGAGATTCATGTAGAATGATGCTTGGACACATAAACCATTAGACCACAGCGTGATTCACATCTCCTTTCTTCTTACAATATAGGGTGATTCTCACGAAATCCAGACTTAGAAGGTGTCCAGCATCAGATTATTTTAAAAAGCCCTTGAAGCCAATTTTTGTGCACATATAAGATTAAGGTCTGAACTTACTATAACCATTATTTTTAGCGGATTTAAAACATATTTCGTATAGAATTATTAATATTTTTAAGATGATCATTATCAAAAAATTATTACATTAAATATATGCATTTACAAACTCATGTTTCGGTAATGAGAACTAAAAAGTTGTCTAGGTACTATGACAAACAAAATTTCATCTTTTATCTGGAGAAAAAAATAAGAACTGCTTACCTGGCAACCACCTTGAGTGTCATGCAATTATTGAGTGCCAACAAATTAAAGAATGATAGAAAATTGTTGCGGAGAATGAGAACACATTTATATTTCTTATTATTGTCTCTACATTTACCAATGATCACCAAATACCACAAGTTTCTTAACTGTATAGATGTTTATAGTATAATATGCACTGAAGCGTTTTATTTTTTAGATTTTTTAATTATAATTTTTCCATCAAAGAACCCAACTCCAGTCATGGACACGTTGCGGTAATGAAAATGTTCCCCTTAAATGTGGAAAAACCAACAAAATTGGTTTGTATGATGTCATTTGAAATCATGTGCAAAAAACAGGAAGAGATGTTTGTATTTTGATACTATTACTTATTTTGATACTATTACTTTGCATTTACTTTTTTATCAAAACGTTTCATGACACCTCATAAGCCTAATTTCACGAGAATCACCCTATTGTGCAAACGTCTTGGGTACCACCAGCTTTGTTGTTAATATAGATGGTTTCATTGGACGCATGCATGCTCATTGTCGACGGTATGTGCCTGAACCGCAGTGAACTTCCGGTCTGTATTTATTTATTTATCGGTCTGGCAAGTGGCTTAACAGATCTCTAAAACAAATGCTTTGTCGAAAATAAAATGTTTTGGCTTGCTAAAGACGAAGGGAGATGACGAGCATGGATCAGGAGATTGGCAAGACCTGCAGCTAACAGCGTATAAATTAATCTCACACAGTACGGTAGCGCGTTAATTTTACACAATAATGTATTTTTTATCTATTGTGATAAAAAAAGGACACTGTGAAACCGAAAATGTTGCATCAGATCAAACTTTAATTTCATTGTGTCAAGTTGCACGTGTTTATACAGTGAGGTCATCAAAGTGGATAACAAACACATGATCTTTGGTATTATAGCTATGCAGTTGTCTGAGGAATAAAGAAAGTAGAAATTAAAAGTGTCTGTATCCCAGCAGGTCCCAGAGTCAAGTAAACGCAGGATTATGACCAATAAAATGTAAAGCTAATCGATTATATCGGTACGTGAATATTTCACGCAACGCCGACTATTCTGTTTCGCTTCATATCTTTCGTTAAGTGTAAGTTAGTTACTGGAAGACAGATCATGTGATTTTCAATACTTCCCGGACATGAGATAATGTAATTCTTCAAACAATATTCTCATTTCACACGTACTAGTATTAACGTTGTTCTGTCTTCTACAATCTTTACATTTTATGAGGTATTTTGCTCATTTCTTACCTGAGAGATTAAGGAAAAGGGATTTTCCGAGGTATTCTGTGATGTACTGCAGGCAGTTGAAACTACATCGAAGGTAAATATTGACTGAGGTAGCTATTTAAGTCCCACACTGACCGAGTTATATATAACTTATCTAGTGTTTTATCTTTCAGACGTGAGACTGAATCTTGGTTCTGAGGTTAAAATCCATGAAAAATAAAAAACAAAAACAAATTCCTGAGAAATTTGCTTTCCAATATGGAAAGATACGTGAGGTTTGAAGTTTAACAATTAAAAATACAAAAGAAAAAACATTCAATCCTCCTACGATTTGAATGTCATCCTGCTTTTCCGTGACCTGGTTTTTAAGTAGGTTTAAAGAACTCGTATGCACCCCATCAGAGTAAATAAATTGTACAATAATAATAATAATGGCCCTTATTTACGAGCCCGTACATGATCGTCCGACGCACAGAAATGATTGACTTGTGTGACGTCACGCCAGCAGCGCCCGTTCACATGGTTTCTTTGCAACCATTACATTGACTTGTGTCTGAGGTAGAGAAAAAAATCATCCAACCAAAATATTTGTCGACTGTAAATATGTCTAAATAATAACAAATCTCTCAGCTGTGTAAAATGCACTCAAAAACTCTTTTCAAATCATAATAATATTTCTGTATCTAGAAACTAAAAACGGAAATAGAAAAAAATAAAATACATTTAAAAAAAAGAAAGAAAAGAAAGTGACCCCCTTTTCTTACCAAACCAACTTCACAATTTGTCCTTTGTGGATTGTAGCATGTTATTAAAATCAATCGAAATAGAACACAGCACTATCATAATAACACATCCTGAGTCTTTCACTGCAGATTAGGTATTAAATTCAGCAAACGTTAAATAAGAGAATTAATAGACAGGAAAAATGTCAACCACAACCTCACAAATGTGACTTTTTTTGGCAGAAGTAGATTTGATCACGCCGCGATTGCAGCGCGTTCACCCACGTCAGCGCTGGGATTAAGACAGATGAGGTATTTCGTTAAATCGCGAATCTCTTAAAACCTTCTCAGTCCTGAGAAAACATCACGAAGACTTGTAGAAAAGAGCAGGCGAGGTCCGTGTTGAGGTTAAACAGCTGATGAGTTTGTATGCGTGTGTGGTCTTTCCTTCACTGGAAGATAAACAGCTGCAGGTTTGTGGTGGTGATTCCTTTTTCTGCCTCTAGAGGGCAGAGTGGCTCACGCTGGTTGTGGTAAGGCGGGACTGACTGGTTGTTTGGTACGGGGGAGTTGGTTTAGGGTGACCCGCCTGTGGCCTGCTCCAAAGAGTCAGGGCCTTTTGAGGAAGAGGATGAGGAGGATGAAGGGATGCCTGGGCTGAGGGTGGAGGTGTGGCCTGTGGGCATGGCAGAGGTGGGGATGCTTGCAGATGACCTTTGGGCGTATAAGGATCCTGTATAGGAAGGAGATATGGTGTGAATGGTCAGACTGGATTATATACAGTATTAATATTTCAGCATTTTTCAAATTCATTTAATTTAAGATGTTACAGGTATACAAGACACTTAAAATATATTGTTATATTATTGTAAATATTGTCTAGACTACAAAAAGTGTTTACACTATGGCCCTTAAAACTCACCAGCCTTAATTTCTTGGATAACCTAGGGTTAAGTGTCCAAGCAATCACAAAACACGTGCACAAATACCCACCTGAGTAAATAATCCCGTTGACCTCCACAGACACAGTAATGCTGGCAGAGCCATTCGAAGAAATGCTGAGAGACAAGTCTTGCTTTTCCTCTGAAATGACATCCAACAAAAATCAATGACATGCTTGCTTTCGCCTTCGAGCAATTCTCAGCGAAACGTTCACAGCACTCACCACGTGTGTTGGCAGTGTTCATCCGCAGGTTAGCGGGGTTCACCTGCGACGCCATGGCCAGCAGGTTTTGTTGGAAAGCCTGCTGCAGTAGCCTCTGCTGCTCCTCCGCCAGACGTGCCATTTTTCTTTCTGGCCCCTCCAGAGCAGCGGCCCCCGAGCTCACCGCCCCGGCCCCCATGCCCGTCTCAAGCCTCTCCCTCAGCTGCTCCAGGGTGGCAGCACGTGCCAACTGCTGCTGATGTCCCAGAGCCAGAGCCAAGGGCAGTCGCCCTGGCAACATGGAGGCTGGACCGTCCTCTGGAACTGGGGGGAGATAATGGACATTTTGACTTAACAAAGGAGAATCACTTACATGTAGCAGATGCTTTTATTTAAAGCAACTTGCAGAAGTAGGAAAAAAGTTATATGAGCAATAATATGAGAAGTGCAAGTAGCCTAGCTTAGCTTAGCAAACAATGCATTTCTCGCGAAATTAGACTTATGAGGTGTCATGAAACATTTTGATAAAAAATATTTTGCACATGATTTCAAATGACATCATAAAAACCCATTTTGTAGTTTTTTCCACATTTAAGGGGAAGATTTTCATTACCGCAACGTGTCTATGACTGGATTTGGGTTCTTTGACATGGAAATATTTATAATTAAATAATCGAAAAAATAAAAAGCTTCAGTGCATGTTATACTATAAACATTTACAGTAAAGAAACATGTGGTATTTGGTGATCATTGGTAAATGAAGAGACAATAATAAGGAATATAAATGTGTCCAAGACCAATTTTATCATCCACCGCAACAGTTTTCAATCATTGTTTAAGCCCTCAAGGAACTAACATTTTCAAAAAAAGAATTTGTTGGAAGGGACATTATTGACTGTGACACTCAAGATGGCTACCAGGTAAGCAGTTCTTATTTTTTCTCTCCAGATAAAAGTAAAAAATTTGTTTGTCATAGTACCTAGACAACTTTTTAGTTCTCATTACTGAAACATGAGTTTGTAAATGCATATATTTAATGTAATATCATGTTGCGGTAATGATAATTTTTGATAATGATAATCTAAAAAATTGTAATAATTCTATAGGAAATGTTTTTTCCTCTAAAAATAATCATCTAAAAATAATGGTTGTAGTAAGTTTAGACCTTAATCTTATATGGGCAAAAAAAGGCTTCAAGGGCTTTTTAAAAATTTTGATGCTGGACACCTTCTAAGTCTGGATTTCGTGAGAATCACCCCAAATTATAGAACACCACCATACCCATCCCAAGGATAGTTAAGGGTTGGATTTAGGCAGTGTTCGAATTATGTCAAAGATTATGGGGGTCCTCTAGCTAAGGGGGCCCCCCCTCCGTCATAGCTAGCACTATGCAGTTTTATCCCAAAAGAGCAAATGTACAAAGTATTAATATTTAATGTGTACTACTAAAGAGGAATTTTAATCCTTTAAATCCTTTATCGCTATCATTTGTATTTAATTGTACACCCACACACCCACAGACACCATGGCATGGCCAGTTATAAGCGGCTATCTCAAGCTACACCCACTTCCTGTAAATATATTTGTTTTGTTCCCACATTTTGTTCTTAAAGGAACGTTGTTTCCGAAGTTATTACATTTCGATGAAAGATCAGGAAGAGTGGGAATTCTTTGGAATACCATGCACTGATAAATCACTCACAAAGACACTAGAAACATTAAGAATGTAAACAGAATCAGTTAAGACTTCACGTGAACGGCTTTGCTAAATTTTTGGAAACATCAACAGCCTGGATTTTTGACAAACAGTTCTCTGTATTACAGATTAGTGTATGCAATGACTTTACAGTTGTCCCTGGGGATATTGGCCACCTGCAGGACCTCTCAGGAAAAGGCAGCCTCTTAATGGCTTTCACACTCCTGAGTTTTCCCAATCAGTCTCTCAAGGCCAGGAAACTTCTTCCATTTCCTGCAGCCATTTCCCGTCTGCTTCTATTCAATACTATTTCACATCAGTGATGTTATGAACATGTGACAGAAATTTAAACCATTTAAAGTCACATATACAACAAGGTCAATACGTTATTCTGTGATATTCATTATTAGGGAATGTTAAAGATGGTCTCACCACTAGGGGGTGCAAATACACCAAATGTTTACATTAACACACAAGTTATTGCTGTTAGCGTTTAGATTAACAACAAGCTCTGGCCCTTAGGCTAAATGAAATTCCCGATCTTAATTTTGGTAAGTCTGGTTTTTCTGGCTTTGTGTATGAATATCTCAGCATTTTATGATGTTGTAAATGTGTGATCCATTACACACCTGTGGCTTTCTTCAGGCCCGGACTGGGGGTGGCCTGAAGTCCATTGTGACCAGTGGCGGGCAGGTGCATTTTGGGAGGGGAAAGCAGGTGAGGTGCTGAGGCACTAGGAGAAGGAGAAAAGCGGTAGAGGCTGTTGCTGTAGCCGGGACGGCGGCCCTCTCTGCGGTTACTGTCGATGGCCGCCTGGAGCTCTCCTGGGGAACTCAGACCCTTCTTCTCACATTCGTATGGGTACAGATACTTCATATACCTGAGACACAGCAAGATAAGAAAATGAGCTGTGGATGCAAACTGTGATGTCACTACACCACTTGAGACACACATTGGAGACATTATGGAGAGATAATAATGTCTCTCAACAGTTAAATATTTATAATACACAATAAAAAATGTAAATAATCATTTGACATACTGTAGCTATTAGTAGAAGGCATGTATGTTAATTAGCTAAGCAGATTATTTCTATTAGCCGGTCACAAACAGAACCAGATATTAATTATGGGAGATATATTAAAATATCTTACTGTGTGCGAAGGGTGAAGGCAGCGCTGGTGATGGAGGTGGGTAGGTTCAGGCCTTTAGTGATCTCCCTCCAGATCTTCTTGTTTATCACCTCCACCAGACCTCCCTTCTCAGTCACCAGCTTATACAGCATATACAGATCCAGCACCTGCTTGGCCATGATGGGGATCCGATTGACAGGTGTACCTGTGGGAGACATGACATACAAGGAGCAAGTGAGATTCTGTGTAAATATTAAACATGGCGGATTACACCAAACAAGTCATTTCCCGCTGATCAGCCCTGATAAATAGTGATGAGATAACTGCAACAGGGATTATTACAAATGAATCTACAGGAAATGCTAGGCTAATAACAACACAACAGAAACTACAGGAAGTGGTAAGCTAATTACAACAGTAACTGGTGGAAAGTACTGGACTAATTACAACAGTAACTACAGAAAGCGCTGGACTAACTACAACAGTAATTACAGGAAGTGCTGGGCTAACAACCAGTAACTACAGGAAGCACTGGGCTAATTAGAACAGTAGCTACAGGAAGTGCCCGGCTAACTACAACAGTAACTACAGGAAGCACTGGGCTTATTACAACAGTAGCTACAGGAAGTGCCCAGCTAACTACAACAGTAACTACAGGAAGTGCCAGGCTAACTACAACAGTAACTACAGGAAGTGCTGGGCTAACTGCAACCGTAACTACAGGAAACGTTGGGCTAACTATAACAGTAACTACAGAAAGTAACGGGCCAATTGCAATAATTAGAACAGGAAGTGCTGGGTTTACTAATTACAATAATAACTACAGGAAGCGCTGGGTTAACTACAACAGTAACTACAGGAAGTGCTGGGACAATTACAGCAGTAAATATGGGAAGTTCTGGGCTAATAAAGACGGTTATTATAAAATGTTCTGGCTGTTTACGACAGTAATTACAGGCAATGATACGCTGAAAGAGAGCTACAGTAACTACACAGAAAGTAGTGGGACAATTACTACAGAAAATACAGGAAGCACTGGGCTAATAACAGCAGTAGCTAAAGAAAGCGCTGGGCTAACTACAGGTAGTGCTGGGCATATTACAACAGTAACTACAGGAAAGACATGGCTAACTAAAACAGTAACTACACAGAAAGTGGTGGTCCAATTACAACAGTAACTATAAAAGGCACTGGGGTAACTACAACAGTAACTACAGGAAACGTTGGGCTAACTACAATTGTAATTAGAGAAAGTAGTGGACTATTTACAATAATAACTACAGGAAGCACTGGGTTAACTACAACAGTAACTACAGAGAGCGATGGGCTAACTACAATAGTAACTACAGGAAGTGCTGGGCTTATTACAACAGTAACTACAGGAAGCACAGGGCTAACTAAAACAGTAACTACACAGGAAGTGGTGGGCCAATTACAACAGTAACTACAAAAGGCACTGGGGTAACTACAACAATAACTACAGGAAACGTTGGGCTAACTACGATTGTAATTAGAGAAAGTAGTGGACTATTTACAATAGTAACTACAGGAAGTGCTGGGCTTATTACAACAGTAACTACAGGAAGCACAGGGCTAACTAAAACAGTAACTGCACAGGAAGTGGTGGGCCAATTACAACAATAACCACAAAAGGCACTGGGGTAACTACAACAAACGTTGGGCTAACTACAGGTAGTGCTGGGCTTATTACAATAGTAACTACAGGAAGCACAGGGCTAACTCAAACGAAAAGATAACTGGACGGGGTGGGCCAAATACAACAGTAACTACAAAAGGCACTGGGGTACCTACAACAGTAACTACAGGAAATGTTGGGCTAACTACGATTGTAATTAGAGAAAGTAGTGGACTATTTACAATAGTAACTACAGGAAGTGCTGGGCTTATTACAACAGTAACTACAGGAAGCACAGGGCTAACTAAAACAGTATCTGCACATGAAGTGGTGGTGCATTTACATCAATAAACACTTTAGGCATTGGGTTAACTACAACAAACGTTGGGCTAACTACAGGTAGTGCTGGGCTTATTACAATAGTAACTACAGGAAGGACAGGGCTAACTAAAACAGTAACTACACAGGAAGTGGTGTGCCAATTACAACAATAACTACAAAAGGCACTGGGGTAACTACAACAAACGTTGGGCTAACTACAGGTAGTGCTGGGCTTATTACAATAGTAACTACAGGAAGCACAGGGCTAACTAAAACAGTAACTACACAGGAAGTGGTGGTCCAATTACAACAGTAACTACAAAAGGCACTGGGGTAACTACAACAATAACTACAGGAAACGTTGGGCTAACTACGATTGTAATTAGAGAAAGTAGTGGACTATTTACAATAATAACTACAGAAAGCACTGGGCTAACTAAAACAGTAACTACACAGGAAGTGGTGGGCCAATTACAACAATAACTACAAAAGGCACTGGGGTAACTACAATAATAACTACAGGAAACGTTGGGCTAACTTCGATTGTAATTAGAGAAAGTAGTGGACTATTTACAATAATAACTACAGAAAGCACTGGGCTAACTAAAACAGTAACTACACAGGAAGTGGTGGGCCAATTACAACAATAACTACAAAAGGCACTGGGTTAACTACAACAATAACTACAGGAAACGTTGGGCTAACTACGATTGTAATTAGAGAAAGTAGTGGACTATTTACAATAATAACTACAGAAAGCACTGGGCTAACTAAAACAATAACTACACAGGAAGTGGTGTGCCAATTACAACAATAACTACAAAAGGCACTGGGGTAACTACAACACTAACTACAGGAAACGCTGGGCTAAGTACAGGTAGTGCTGGGCTTATTACAAGAGTAACTACAGGAAGCACATGGCTAACTAAAACATTAACTACAGGAAACGTTGGGCTATCTACAATTGTTATTAGAGAAAGTAGTGGACTATTTACAATAATAACTACAGGAAGCGCTGGGTTAACTACAACAGTAGCTACCGAAAGCCTGGGCAAACTACAATAGTAACTACAGGAAGCACATGGCTAACTTAAACAGTAACTACACAGGAAGTGGTGGGCCAATTACAACAATACCTATAGAAGGCACTGGGCTAACTACAACAGTAACTACAGGAAACGTTGGACTAACTACCATTGAAGAGTTTCGTTGCAAAATGAGATAACCACCGTTTTTTTTTTAATTGTTCAGAAATCTAGTTTTTTGGTTGTGCATTCCAATTAATTTCAATTCAACTTCAGTTGGTTTGTTTTGATTTAAACCTTCATAACTTAAAAAAATACAGCTAAGTAGCACCATAAAACAAAATAATAACATGATAACATAATATTAAACATGTTTTGACAAAAATGTAAAAAAAAATGGATTTATCTCATTTTGCAACGAAACTCTTCAATTGTAATTAGAGAAAGTAGTGGAGTATTTACAATAATAACTACAGGAAGCGCTGGGTTAACTACAACTGTAACTACAGGAAGTGCTGGGCCAATTACAGCAGTAAATATGGGAAGTTCTGGGCTAATAAAGATGGTTATTATAAAATGTCCAGGCTGTTTACTACAGTAACTACAGGCAGTGATAGGCTGAAAGCGAGCTATAAGAACAACTCACTTTACAGCATTAAAACTGCATGTGCATCAGTTTTACCCATCCCTCCTATCAGAACAAAGATTGAGTGACTGAGTTTTTAATCTGTGAGCAGTAGCTATGGAGCCTGCGTGTTGATAGGCCAGTGCAATGAAGCTTCTTTGCAGGGATTGTGGTCATTAAAACCACACACACTCGTGCTCCATTAGCGCACTTATGGCAGTTTGTATGGAACAGCAAGGGAGGGGCTTTGAGCCCCCATAATGTCATGCTCAAATCCCTACATATAAATGGATTAAAACCAATTAATGTGAGAGTGTGTACACAGGTGCTGGAAGGGGGTAAATAGTCCAGGTGACTTGAGGTTAGGATTAAACCTTTAATTTAGCCACACTTCATTCTCATTAACATGGATTTACATGCACAAATGGGTACCAGAGCATAAAAAAACCAAATATTACCAAATGTACACTCAAAACGTGCAGATGTATGTGCAGATATCCAATTCTGTCGCCTCTCTCACAGTACATTATATTTTAAGGATTTTCTCTACTTCAGCCTTTGAAAATTTAAAGGTTCTCTCGTGAAACTGCTGCAACCATAAAGTCTTCATTTACCCAGACAACCCGATGTAATTTAGACCCCAGGTCTCCACAACCAGACCCAGCACCCCCTGGAGAGACCGGAGCAAGGTCTCTCTTTGAAAAGCAGTTATTTAATGCTGGGAATGGCATTAGTCATTCATCAAACAATCGCCGCTCAGATTCGAGCAAAAGGTTAGGGCCGGGTCACCGAGCTGGAGATTCAGGTACAGGTCCACAGGAAGCAGTGCCGAGCAGCAGCATCTCACGTATGACCTTGTGACACGCTTCATAACTGTAAAACCAATTTAGCTCAAACTCATAAGGGTGGAAAAGTCATTGAAAACCTTTTCCCGCTAAAGAGGGTTCATTATTGATTGATGCGGGCCGTGCTACGAGGTAATGCAAAAGCGATGCACTTCATGTTGCCTTGACTTGCGTATCTTAAAAATGTTTTAATTTTTAGGTAGGAATAGGATGGCGCTAATGAAATAAAAGTGTACGGTTTGATGCGATACAAACGTTATGCATGGTGGAAAAATATTTGAACAATAAGTGAACTATATGTTTAAAAGACAATTTAGAAGAGATGCAACTGGCAACCGATAAAAACAACCAATCCCAACAAAGTTTAGTAAGCGCATAACAAATGTATGAAAACAAAAGCATGCAAGTTCTTCATTCATTTCCAGAAATGTACGTAAATACTGTAGTAATGTATTATGTATATTAGAAATGTATGTTCCTGTAGCTCAATTGGTAGTGCAAAGGTAATAGGTTCCAATGTATTAAACGTATAATGTATACTTGGATAAAAGCGTCATCCAAATGCATAAATCTAAATGTAATACAATGCAATCATAGCTTTGACTTTTACATTGTTATGTCAAGACATCAAAATGGTGGTTTTTATAAAACAGATTTTTTTATATTTGCATACAGATTTTAATGATTTCCTTACACACGCCCTTTAATTTCCCCTCCCCATTTGTTTGCTAAAATAAATAGGTCAGTAAATCTGTCCCCTGCCCTAAATATAGAGGAAACAGCTGCCTGCATTAAGAGGCCTGCAGTTCTGTAATGAACCGACAGGGAACCCTGGATCACCAGCCTGCTGAGGAAATTCCTCAATCTGCTCGAAACAATGACTGCCATTCTTACTGTATGAGGAAGTGAGGGGGCATACAGGAAGTACATGGTCTCACATCTGATGAAAGACCCTGGCAGCTAAATCTAAAGAGTTATTAACTATTAAGAGTCTCAACACAAGTCCAAATGGGCAAATGCCACAAAACAGAAAACCAAGGCCAAACATTTTCATGTTACAATTTCCATTTACATTTTTATGATACAATCCCCTAACAAACTCTTATTACTAAAACCAAACTTTTTCATCAGTCTCAATGACAATTTACACTAAAAAGTGCTGTTATTCTTTTAAATTACTAAAATAAATCCATAACGTTCTCTTTTGTAATTTCATTATTCTCACTGGTGTTTCTGACAGATTTACAAATTACTTTATTACAAATTTTAAAGCCGACACAACAAACAGTACCCTGGTGTAAGTAATACAGAGTTTTACAGTAATGGAGGGAAATCAACTTAACCTAGATCCCGACCGATATATCGGCAGGGTGATATTATCGGCCGATATTAGGCATTTTCCAGCCTATCGGTATCGGCATTCATAATGGCCGATAAATGAATATAAAAAATAAAAAAAACGAACCAAACAGCCTTCAACCATGTCTTGAGTAATGCCCTTGTATAGTTTGTCCACCAGAGGGCACTCTACAACCCTCTAAACGCGTGCGCATTGTGCAAAAACGCACGCACTCTTGGGATGACGATAATTGCGCCATGCACACTAGTGATGGGAGAAACGAAGCCTTTCAAAGCTTCGAATCAATTGAACCAATTCGCAAATTGTTTCAGTTTTTCAAAGCGTTCGAAACACCATACACACTGGCGACACCTGCTGGTAAAAATAGTGTAAAAGCAGCAAGATCTGTCCAAACATTTGATACTTTTTACAAATTAATAGCAAGATTGTTGTAAAAATATGTTTTTAAGAAAAATAAATTATTTAATTTAATTAAGACATAATTAAAAGTGTATTGTGTGTTTTTAGTCTTATTTAATGGCAAACAAATCATTACAAAAGAACTCTTTTTTAATTATGCACATTTTTGTCATTAAATCTGTCTATAAAGAAAAAGTAGAAAAAATTGTAGTGTTTTTAGTCAGAAGAATGAATGTTTTATGAACTTTTATAATAAAACTGACCCGAGTTCACCTACACTGGTCATGTGTGATAAACTCCCCCTAGTGGTGAATCGTCGGATTTTCGAAACAGTTACGACGTAATGAAGCCTCGTTTGCTAAAATCACGTGACTTTGGCCAGTTTGAAACAAGCTCCGAACCAATAATGCGAAACAAAAGATTCGTAAATGTTTCGAAGCCTCATGAAGCGTGCTTCGAAATCGCCAATCACTAATACACACTGCGCGTAGACCCTCATGTACGTGTAAAAAAATGGACCATACTTCAGCCATTACAGAACCGGGATATCATTAGACATCATTTCAACTTTGTTTATTTTTCTAAATGTATGTGATGAGAAATAAAAGTCAAAATATAAATGCTTTATTTTTTATAGTTTTAACATATTCTTTATCTAACAATTATATTTTAATTAAATTATAAATTGAGTATTAGGACAGGTTTATACTAATGAGGAAGTTACGAGATATCCATTCCTGGTCATTCAAGACACAAATATGTAATGATTGGCAAAGCATTCATGCATTTAAAGGTTAATTCACCTTAATTGTGATGAAAAATAATACACAAGCATAATTTTGGCTTTTAATTTCAGGGTGAAACATGACCTGGACAGGCTTCGTGCGATTCAGCCAAATGTTCTTCCCTGAAAACGATAAAATCATGACCAACAGGGAGTCATTTTTCATTTAGTTGGGTAATAAGCACTTTCCATTCATTATAAAATATTCATGTTTCCTTTGACACTCATCTTCTACACCGCAACACTCCTGCACATACAGATGCCACGGGTCCATGTGTGCTAATTTCAATCTTCATTATTCAACTTTATTATAATAGAGGAGCACGTCAATCCATGAAAATTTCTTTAACACACATTCAGCAAACTATTGTTTTTACAATTTATGATTTGGCCAGCAGCAACATAACACTATTTACTTTTAGTAATCAAAATCTATCCATCATCTAGCTATACAACACACAACCAAGCCATAATTTAAATAGATTTAATATAGTACACAAACAGGAATATAATGCATCTGATAAAGACATGTTTACTGCTTTACTAAGAACCGAATTCTGCAGCACAGAGTCATAAAAAACAATTCAAGGAACCGATATGCAAGGAATTTATCCTCTAGGGGAATTCGTACATCCACATAAAAAGCAAAGGATAAGGAAAGAGTTTTTTGGTGGATCTTCCTGGCTTTCTGAGATAAATCTGGTGGTCATAAAAAAACAGAGGTGCTCGGGTGGGAAGGAGCAGCCCACTTTAGAGCCCAGAGGAAGGGAAGCCACCAGGATGTCATAAACATGCTTGAGAAGAAGCTGGGAGTGAGAAGACAAATGCTCCAAACAGGATGTGCCACACTTCTTATGAACTCACACAATACAGGCCATGCACGCATATAAACTCCTCCCTGCTGACTATGGCAAACTGAGGTGCAATTTCATCGCAGCTGTTCCATATGTCTGCGATAAATTTAAATGGCGGATGCATCGGGATTTGCGCGCCATTCCGAGCTAGACTGATGCATTTACAAATACAGGAATTGTATGGGAATTTTACTGAATTGCAGAATTTGAGATTCATGCAACTGCATACATATTAAATCTGCACAATAATAGTTTTTCAAAATATATTTACAATTGAAATAGTATGTGACCCTGTCTGTAAATCCAGGCTGAAGTCTGATATTCTAAGTTTGTTTTTTGTCAGTTCACATGACATTACTCAGTCAATATTAAATATATCAAGGTTATATTTTCACAGAATGTTCTTTACATTATATAGGATGACTTTATGTTCTTTACCTATTAAAACATTGACATGTTTATTTAAAGACGTCTCTTCGATGCTGTGTTAGGGACCGAATAAGTTGTCCAATTTCTTTTAAACTCTACATATAAAAGGGTGATTCTCGCAAAATTAGATGAATTATGAGGTGTCATGAAACATTTTGATAAAAAAAGTAAATGCAAAGTAAGTATCAAAATAAGAAGCATACAGTTACAAACATCTGTTCATGTACTATTTTGCACATTATTTCAAAATAGAAACCAAATTAGATTTTTTCCACATTTAAGGTGAACATTTTTCAGTACCACAACATGTCCATGACCGGATTTGGGTTCTTTGACATGGAAAATGTATACTTAAAAATCTAAAAAAAAAAAAAAAATGCTTCAGTGCATGTTATACTATAAACATTTTTAGTAAAGACACATGTGGTATTTGGTGATCATTGGTAAATGTAGAGAAAATAATAAGGAATATAAATGTGTCCAAGAAAAATTCTCATCCTCCGCAACAATTCAAGAAACTAACATTTTCAAAAAAAAAACATTTTGTTGGAAGGGACATAATTGACTGTGACACTCAAGATGGCTACCAGGTAAGCAGTTCTTATTTTTTAAGTTAAAATTTTGTTTGTCATAGTACCTAGACAACTTTTTAGTTCTCATTACCGAAACATGAGTTTGTAATTGCATATATTTAATGTAATATCATGTTGCGGTAATGACAATTTTTGATAATGATAATCTAAAAAATGTAATAATTTTATAGGAAATGTTTTAAATCCTCTAAAAATAATGGTTATAGTAAGATCAGACCTTAATCTTATATGTGCAAAAAAAATTGGCTTCAAGAGATTTTTACAAATTCTGATGCTGTTCACGGATTTCGTGAGAATCACCCAAAAGCATCTTTAGATTGCTAAGATATAACACCAAATAAAAATACCAAACTCATTTACTAACTTCTAATAACTTTCGGAATAGGAATAACTGACTCTCTTCTGTTGCTCATCTTGTCATCATTTACTCATCCACACATTCCCCCTCCTTCCCCTTTACCCTCTTTTTCTGACATCACGCTGTTATTCACCAGTCACTTCATTGTCTTTGGCTTTCCTACTGTCTGTCATTCTTCTAATATCAAAGGTGGGCCCTGGGTTTTAGGGTCTCATTAATCTTCGGCAGAGAGACAGGGGCCCCTTAATCCACCTCACCCTCCCTCTATCTGATCCCCCCAGGCCCCGAGCAAGATTCTCCCCTCCGATCAACACACACACATACAGCACATCCCTGACAAACCTTCCCTGCAGACATGGCTCCTGTCCCCCTCCCGTCTTATCAAGTTTCAGGCGGCTGTGGTGTGGACAATACACAAGGGGCAGAGGCCAATTTTTATAGGTGTGTGTGTGCGTAAAGTTAGAAGGATCAAAGCATATAAATATAAAGCGGGTGTGGCATGTTAAACTTTTTGGGAAAACCTTGAGGGAAAGGCCACCAACTGTCTTTGGCCAGAAAGATTATATTGCATACTGAATATGCAATCTGTTATTAATCTGTTATTGCTATTTTCTAATATTGTTGCAATGCCAAAGAACTGTGCACCCTGCATACTAGCAGAAAGTTTATTGTGTGATAGCGTTTAAATATATATATATATATATATATATATATATATATATATATATATATATCTCCATATTTTCCCATATATCCTATTATGTGTATTTCTCTGTATTTACTGTAAAGCTGCTTTGCAAAATTGTGAAAAGCACTACCGCTACAGTAATAAATATATTCCTGCCACAATTAGTCGCGACTAATCGTTTGCAGAATAAAAGTTTTTGTTTACACAAATGTGTGTGTACTGTGTATAATAATTATGTATATATAAATACACACATACATGTATAATTTTAAGAAAATATCTATTTATATTATAAATATTTATATTTATATATAATATAAACATGTATATACACATGCAAATGTTTCTTAATTATATACATGTGCGTGTGTGTTTGTGTGTATTTATACATAATTATTATTATTATAATACACAATACACCCACATATATTATGTAAACAAAAACTTTTATTCTAACTTTTAAGTGAGGCAGCACTAAATAAATAAATAAATAAAAATATTAAATCGCTTCATTGTTTTTACTAATTTTTAAAAAGTCGCTTGGATAAAAGCGTCAACTAAATGCTTAAAGGGATAGTTCACCCAAAAATGAAAATTCTGTCATGATTTTCTCACTCTCATTTTGTTACAAACCCGTATAAATGTATTTGTTCTGATGAACACAAAGGAATATATTTTTATAAATGTTTGTAAGCAAACTGTTCGTGAACCCCATTTACTTATATAGTATACTTTTTCCTACTTTGGAAGTGAATGGGGTCCACAAACGGTTTGGTTTTAAACAATCCTCAAAATATCTTCCTTTGTGTTTATCAGAACAAAGAAATTTCATTTTTTGGTGTATTATCCCTTTAAATGTGATCCTGGGCCACAAAACATTTTTAAGGGTAATTTTTTAAAATTGGCATAATATATATATTATATATATTCCATTGAAGAATTAAATATATATATATATATATTCCATTGAAGAATTAAATATATATATTCCATTGAAGAAATAAGGACAATATTTGGCCAAGATAAAACATTTAATAATGTTATCTGTTATCTGAGGATGTACAAAAAATTTAAATATTGAAAAAACCACCCAACAACTATTACTAGATTTTAGAACTATTACTACATTTTTTATATATTTACGGTAAGAAATTTACAAATTATCTTTATGGAACATGATCTTTACTTATTATCCTAATGATTTTTGGCATTTAAAAAAAATATAACTCACTCAATGACTGACATTTCTTACCTAAAATGACATCACTAAAATGATTTTTTTTTACATCGTTTTTACATCATCAGAAACAAATGCTGTCATTACATTTAACAAATGGTCATAAAATGATCACTTTCGTTGAAAATCCTTATTTTGAAAAAAAGCAGAAGTTGCACAAAAGACGCAACACAGATACATCATCCTTGCGCTACAACGGGTAGTCTAAAGTCCCTGATAATCCACAGCCAAAACCCCTTTAGACCAGACAAAACAATCAACAAAGTAACAAAAGCCTGCTTACACACGTTATGTGTTATAGCAGAAATACATCTTGTAATCTGTACAAAAATGCTAGCTATTAACATCCAGTTAAATGTCATGGTTAAAGCAGATCTCTGCATTTCAAAATGCACAAATGATTGACAAGATAAGATGAAACCACCCACAGGCAACTTTTAAATCAAAAGTGTGTCCCAATGTAACACTTTCATAGCGAACACCTTTAAATAACACGAAATAAACTCAGCCCAATCTGCGCATACAGAAGTCATTTCACACACAACCATCAGTCAAAAAAAAACATCATTAATCATGGTCAGAGACCTCCATGATGGACATTTGGCAAGATCAACCTTTTTTCATCCCCCGACTCATTATGAAGTCTCAGCTGACAACCCCACTTACACGCGCTAGTAGGTGGTATGGGGGGTTTGATGGCAAACCAATACAAACAGATCTCCATCTGGTTGAGTTTAAACCTGTGCTACGGGGTTAATAGCCCCGTCAAGCTGTGGCGCTGAAGGCTTAGTCCTAGTCGGATGACGGCGTCAGGCACATCTTTCTGTCACAGTATGCTAATCTGAGACTGAGGACATATGATTCCACTTAGCTAAGGGAGCTGCTGTATCCATACTAGGTTTATGTGTCCGCTGAAATCGCTCATCACCATACAGTGAAGCTGGATTTAAATGTTTAATTTATACAGATACTTGTTAAAGACGCAGTTGCGGGAATTTACAAGGGTAACATTAAATGAACGAGGGTCAAAAGTGAAAAATAATGATTTGCTGCGTCCGAAACCGTCTACTTCCATACTATATGGGAGGTGAAAAGCAGAAAGCTAGGCAAGTAATATATCCAAATTCATAGTATTCGAAAAAAAAGCAGATGAAAAGTACCATAATATTCTGTGATGTATCAACACGGTGGATGTAGTACCTCTGAATTTATTCATACTATCCATATGCATACTATACAGTACCTACTGTTTTAACAGTCGACGAGTAGGTACTTCATCTAATTCAGTACCTACAGTCAATGTATGCGATTTCGGACACAGGGATTGTGGCATCTCTTCCCTCAACCTGTTATTGGTTGGACAAATATATAATCCAACCCCACCCTCACGCCATTGGTTGAGCTAATGTCAAATACATGGATTTCAATTCAGTTCATGTTTAAGAAACTTTAACATTTGCCTTACCTCGTTTTTGCATGTAAGCAAAGAGGTCATCAAGGAACTCTTTCCGTTTTGGGTCATTGTCCAGTTCGTAAAGCTGAAGGAAAAATACAGGTAATGTTAATCCTTAAAAAACTATTTAAGGGATGTTTATCATTGCTTTAAATAAGCAGTAGATTTTAGTTTTTTTAATCAGTGTTAGTCATTTCCTATAAACATACACCTAACATGAGATAAGCTTATTGTATAAGATATAAAACTATAAGTTGAGACTTCTTATTAAATTAATTCCTAATTTAGTTACTTTTTCTCCTTTAACTGAAAAATTGTCAATTCAAGGTTTAGTCAATAATTTTGTAAGATTTATCTACAAACTAAGACAAAAAAAAATTCCGCTAAACGTCATCTCCGCAAAAATTAAATATTAAAGAGGACCCATTTCATTGCTAAAAAAACGTTATTTTGTGTATTTGTTATAATACAATTTGTTTGGGTGGTTTATGGTTAAAGACACACTATGCGGTTATTTTACCTTAATATAACAGCTTCAAAGTTATTTCGGTGGTAAACAAAGTCATAGTAGGGTGAATCATCCTCCTGTTGAAGCTCGGGGAGGACGACGCAAGCAAAACCAGCAATGCAAGCTTGAGAGAACCACCCTTGATAAATCTCGCGAGAATCAAGACTTGCTTTATGGCAATGACGTCACACACGTTAGGCTTGTTCGACTTTGTGCGCCGCTGCAAGAACCGACCGCCGGATGACGTCAAGGTACCGCGAGAATGAGCCGAGACGGCACTTTGACGTCATCCGGCTGTCGGTTCTTGCAGCGCCGCATGAAGTCGATCAAGCCTATAACAACAACTGCACGAGCGAATTTAAGACGTGAGGCTAAACTATTTAAAAGTTAAGAAAGTGCGTTCGGAAGAGAGTAGGAAAAGAGTCCCACTGGGTCAGGTTTTTACTCGTTGGCGTGAGCTAAAAGACAGCACTGGATGCTGATCTGGCGATCTTGTTGCTGGACTAGTAAGTAAATTTCTTATTTGTAAACTTGTTTGCGGTCTATGTTGTATGTTGTTGCGCTTGCTTGTTGCTTCTTATTATCCTATTACCATCATCAGTATGAAATTGTGAAACATTACCTGTCATTATCTTCGGAGGTGTACTAGAGTGGGAAATTACGACAATTGCAAGTATTCTCCAGCGACTCTAGGGGTCGCTGTTTGACAAAAACTCAGAAAATGCATAGAGCGCCTTTAAAACACCAGATTATTTTCCACATATCGTACATTTTTGTAGCTCCAGATTTCACTCTCTTCCTGGAATGGAAGTATTTGAAAAGCTCTGTGTCCCTGATTGGCCAGCTAATCTGTACGTTGTGATTGGCCTGAATACCTCTGACATCAGCCAGAAACGTGATGCTCCTTACCATGTTTGAAAGATATGGTTGCTAACAGGAGTTAACTTACAGGCCACTTAAAGTCAGAAATGGGAGGAATTTTGATATGTCGGTCTTGTCTACATCATCAATCCCAGGAAGTAAAATTTTGCCTACAATCCATCTGTTTGTTATAGTCTAAGAAAAGAGATTTACGTTGGAGACGATAACTTGCGTCATTGTTTTTATTTGGGGTTTGTACCTTTTGCATATCATTAACATGTACTAATACACACTTACACACCAAAGGAAATGTAAAAGCGTGAATTGAACAATAAGTGCTCTTTAACCAAATGCTCTCAACGCGTATCATTTGTCATCAAACACTTTTGCTTCAAATCCGCTTAATGTTGGCTTTAGGCCATTCAAAAATACAATTTTGTTGAAAAAAATCTGTTAAACGTCACACCAATTTTTAAGTGCACAAAGAAGAACTGATTGGACTAAGGCACACACATGTCACGGTGCAAGATTCTTTTCCAGGTTAAAGGAAGTTTACCAAAATGTTTTGCCTTTTACCTTTATTCAGAAAGGACAGTGAAGACTAACCGGAGATAAATCTGGATTTTTTAATTTTTAAAATTTGTTAAATACCAATGACATGACTAAGTGAAATTTGTAAAAATAAGTCATTTTAATTACCGACAAATAAACTTTTCAGTGTCATTTAAGTGAATTTATTGAACCCAAAGATAAGAGCCATAAAAAAGCTAATTTACATAAAATAAAATAAAACATGTCAGACGCACTTAAGCTACTTTGTATATTTTCTGAAATCCTAATATCTTATGTACGTTTTTCTTGTTTTTCTATTTTTTAATCACAATACTTAATATTTTAATCTAATATTTAACAACACAAAAATCATTTTACAGTAAACGCTACTACTAATAAACCTAGAGGACCACAACTGTAACAGCAAGTAAATGAGAACATGCATGTCTACACACTTAGACATACAGAATTGTGTTAGTGTGTCACTGACCAAATGTATATCAACTAAACAGCCAGGGCTCAGATCCAATGTTTACCTTGGCAAAGTCTCTGGAGGCTTCCCCTCGGCTTCTCCCCCCATCGCCGTCCTCGTTCCAACTCGAATTCCCATTCTACGAGCAAAAGAGACAATTAGCTAAAAAAAAAGTGATGGGGGAGGGATGGTGTTGGGACGCACTGTTTGAAAGAACAGACTAGAAAGTGAGTTATTGGGTGTCGGGAGTCAAGACTGGCAAACAGGCTCCTGTCTCTACGTCGGGGAAGCCTTCTTTAGCGCTAACCTTTGAACTCCAAGGGGCTTCCTTGTACAAACGTGAAGGGGTATGAAGTCAATAAGCTGTTGGCAGGGTATAAAGAACAGGAGAGAATACCAGACAGGAGCTATGTGGATAGCAGTGCAATCAATGATGATACATTTTACTATTTACGATTTAGCTAGCTATGCTAATAATAGTCACACTAGCATAAAGTAATAAGCCACAAACTAGTGCATGGGGAATTAAAATTGCATTACCCTTACGAAAATTAACCATGGTTTTACTATAGCTAAAACCAAAACCATTGTTACTGTAGTAAAACCATGGTTACCACAAAATAACCATGGTAACCATAGTTACTGTAGTAAAACCATGGTCTTGCTAATAGTAATCAATACACCAAGGGTACAAGGGTATTTTACCTCATAATACTGTATCAACATTGATTGATTTTCATGGCAATAATAAATCATTTTAATTTTTAATGAAAAAGATAAATTACTATTTAATATCAGTGAGAAGGTGAAATGTACTGTTAGGTTACGTTAGCATTAGCAACACCGGCCTGATCTTACGGGGTGTATAATTTCTTATATTTATTGAAAGGGACACTCTTCTTTTTTTTGAAAATAGCCTCATTTTCCAGCTCCCATAGAGTTAAACATTTGATTTGTACCGTTTTGGAATCCATTCAGCTGATCTCCGGGTCTGGCGGTACCACTTTTAGCATAGCGTAGCATTATCCACTGAATCTGATTAGACCATTAGCATCGCACTAAAAAATAATAACCAAGGAGTTTAAATATTTTTTACTATTTAAAACTTGACTCTTCTGTAGTTACATTGTGTACTAAGACCGACAGAAAATGAAAAATTGCGATTTTCTAGGGCGATATGGCTAGGAACTATACTCTCATTATGGCGTAATAATCAAGGACTTTGCTGCCGTAACATGGCTGCAGCAGGTGTAGTGATATTACACAGCGCCTGAAAATAGTCCCCTGCTATTGAAAGTAACAACAACAAAAAAAACCTGCAACTTTAAATTATCTGTCGGTCTTAGTACACGATGTAACTACAGAAGAGTCAAGTTTTAAATAGAAAAAAACATTGAAACTCTTTGCTTATTATTTTAGGCGGGATGCTAATGGACTAATCAGATTCAATGGATTGTGCTAAGCTATGCTAAATGTGGTACCGCCAGACCCAGAGATCGGCTGAATGAATTCCAAAATGGTAAAAATCAAATGTTTAACTCTAGGGGGAAATTAGCATATTTTCAAAAAAAGTGGAGTGCATTTAACAGATGCTTTTATCCGAAGTGACTAACAAGGTTTATGTTTTTATCGATATGCGTTTGAACCCATAACCTTTTGCAATGCTCTACCACTGAGTAGGCTACATACATTTTTGTACGATTCACTTCATACAAATGTATATGATCGTTAGAAAAAGCAGTAATGAAGTCCCACGCCTAACTCAATGTCACATGAGTCTGTGGCAACACCCACTATTAAATCCAGACTCAGCCAGGAATACACCTATGCAAAGCAATGAACTAAAAGGCAGATAAATCAGCAAAAAATGATATGGAGGGCGCAAATTTTATTGTTTTAAATACGCTGATCTCAACAAAGATAAATTTGACTAACAAATACGTCTAGAAGTACTAACTGTATCCTAACAAAAACGTCCAAGCTAAGCAATAACCCAGAAAAGCAGAAGTTAGCGAGTAATAAATGTACAGTAGGCAAACATCATTATTAACGTCAATCCAATCATTTCAGCGTATACGCTCGGGGCCAATCAGTTTTAGCCCTGTGTCACCCATCGTTACCCAGAAGGCCGTGACCACAAAACAGTTATAAAATCTAATAGTCCCCCTGTGCACATGCACCGCGCTTGATTACAGGTTATCCACGGCGGCTCCAGTATTCATTTACACAGAGTCTGAAAGGAAAAGGCAGAGTGGCAATAAAGCAGTTTTACACCGTCCTACTCTTTAATATGCTAAGTGAATCACAGCTGGGGGAGAGAGCAGTTTACAGACTTGCCCTCTTCACGTTTACTGCAAATACACACCAGCTGGGCCCCGAAAAGTGAACCCGGCAGGGGATCAACTGCGGTGGGCACGCATGCTGTGTGGCATTGTGACGTACGCCAATGACCATCTACCGTATAACCTTGAAGCTCCTCGGTATCTGAACATTTACATTTATGCATTTGGCAGGCGCTTTCATCCAAAGTGACTTACAGTGCAATTCAAGTTATACACTTTATCAGCACGTGTGTGTGATCCCTGTAGATCAAACCCGTGACCTTTTGCACTGCTAATGCAATGCTCGACCAGGAACACATACATGCTAAACAAAAACACAGCAAAAGTCGAACTTTATTCAAGCCGAATATAAAGCCGTACGATACAAACGCAAAGCATTATCCTCTGTTGAAGACGTTTGTGCAAGCTGTTATCAAGCTTATAGGTCAGGGTTTGGCCTCGCTAATCATATTATAGGAGAACTGATTGGCTAGTGGCCAAATTAGCTGAGAAAAGGAAACAGATCACCATCTGGGTCACCCAGAGGAAATGAAAGGCCCTTCCCCCATATTAATTCAACAGAAACGAGTATGCTAGCAAATAATTACATGGCTAGAATGGTCAAACACATGTTGTTGACCGGTGTGTTTACAGCTACTAAAGATCCCGAATAACTACTTGGGTTGAAGGCACAAACCCAAACTTATCTCCATCTTGGACTTTCAGCCTTAAAGGGATAGTTCACCCAAAAAAATATCACATTTGGTCATCATTTACTCATTCTCAGGTTGTTACAAACCTGTTCTAATTTCTTTGGTTTGTTGAACACAAAGAAGATATTTAGATCAATGGGTCTCATTCACTAAGCATGCGTACTCACAAATTTGTTCGTAAAATGTGCATACGGATGTTTTAACTTACATTTGGTCATGTGGTCTAACGTACATGTGGTCCAAGTTGTTCTTACGTTTTTGTATACATTTAAAAGAAATTTTAGTATGAAAGTTTTTGTTAAATCATGATAGTTTAAAGGTCCGTACGCACATTTTACGAACAAATTTGTGAATGAGACCCAATGTTTGTAACCAAACTGTTTTTGAGCACCATTTACCTCCATAGTAGTATTTTTCCTACTATGGAAGTCAATGGTGCTTCTGTTTCCTGCTTTATTACAAATATCTTTATGTTAAGCAGAACAAAAAAAATTATACAGGTTTGTAACAACATGAGTAAATCATTGTAATAAAGAGTGAACTCTCCCTTTTAATGTAAAGTAACCACCGTTTTATTACAATAAAAGTGTATCAATCATTTTCTTGGTATATTGATTACTATGGCTAAAACCATCATTTTACTACAGAAAACCATTGTATACACCATTGTATAAATATAATAACTATGCGGTTTGGTTTAATTTGTAGTAAAACCAGCATGACGTATGCGTAACTACTGCTCCGTTGTTTACAAGTGTGGAGAAAGAGGACCGTTGCGACGTTGTTGTATGTGGAATGCTACTAATTAATGTCTTTGTGTCAATTTATTGCTTAAAATGGTCCGCAAGTGTGCGTTTCACATATGATTATGCAATTACGCAACGACGCGATTACGCAATACTTAAAGGAATAGTCAATTTTCTTTAAAAAAAAATCCAGACAATTTACTCAACACCATGTCATCCGAAATGTTGATGTCTTTCTTTGTTCAGTCGAGAAGAAATTTAGTTTTTTAAGGAAAACATTTCAGGATTTTTCTAATTTTAATGGACTTTAATGGACCCCAACATTTAACAGTTTTAATGCAGTTAAGTTGCAGTTTCGGAGGACTCTGGGCGATCCCAGACGAGGCATGGGGGTCTTGTCTAGCGAAACGATTGTCATTTTTGTCAAGATAAATTAAAAATATGCACTTTTAAACCACAACTTATTGTCTTCCTCCGTGCGTGTGACACGCCAGCGCGACCTCACGCAATATGTCATCACGTCAAGAGGTCACGGATGACGTATGCAAAACTACGCCCCAGTGTTTACAAGTGTGGAGAAAGACGACCGTTATGAAGTTTTTGTAAGTCTAATGATACTAATTAATGTCAGTTTATTGTTTAAAATGGTCCGCAAATGTGCGTTTCATATATGTAACACGTGACCTTTCGACATCATTACGCAATTACGTGAGGTCGCGCTTATGTCTCGTTTGGGATCATTTAGAGTCCTTTGAAACTGCAATTTTAAACTGCATTGAAACTGTAAACTGTTCATGTCCAATAAAGTCTATTAAATTGAGAAAAACCCTAGAACATTTTCCTCAAAAAACGGAATTTCTTCTCGATTGAACAAAGAAAGACATCAACATCTTGGATAACATGGGGGCGAGTAAATTATTGGGATTTTTAATGAATATTCATTTAAGGAGACAGACTTAAATAAAACATGTTAATCTAGTTAAGCATCATTTATATGGGCGGAACTCAAAACAAAGCAAGAAACCACACAGCATGAATTTGCAAGATAAATGATATGAATTACGCCCGAGACATTGAAGGTGATAATTTAATGTGAATACAATCTACTATTGAGAAATCGGTGTGGTTGGAGACATTGCGTCAACAGGCACTAATGCTATAACAGGTTAGGTTTATTCCGACGCCTATCAACACCTCAATGGGATTCTTTAAGTGAGATAAAACAGTAACTTTTATCAAGTAGATATCCTCGGGTGTCAATGTAAATATACCAGTGTGCTGATAAGAATGGGTGGTAATTGCATTTTGATAAGTTGGAGACTATGACAGTTTTGTCTTTTTAGGTGCTCGACACGTGGTACATTCACCTCTTACTTGATTATCTGAAGCTTTTCTTTACAATAACCAATTTAGTGGAGAAAAAGCAAGACAGAAGAGACAAATAATACCTTGTCTTAACCGAATAAGACAATCTGTGCATTCTCCATACGGCCATCTGATTTCCAACAATTGCAGCTGCCCCGTGGGCAGCCCCATTGAAAAGCACCATGGGGGAGGGCCAGAAATCTTTAATCCAAATCATATAATTGGGTCTTTACTGCCGAGAGTCACGGCATCGTTTATATCACTTATTCAGCTCCTTGCTGTGCCAGGAGCAATAGAGGCTGTGAAGTGGGGGTTACTTTTATCCCTGGGAATTTGTAATGGATCCATTAAGAGCAACACGGGGCTGAATGTTACGCTACACTAAGTGATATTTTAAGGCGAGCAGCTCCAAACACATTATTTCCTTTTGGGATGAAAAAGGACTGAATTTCTACAATAATTGGGCAATGGAAGCAAAATGTAAAGTTTACAACAAAGAAAGGGGGGAGAAACCCAAAGTACCCTTATTAGGTCTTATTGGTGATGTTGCCCTTTGAACAATACAAATGACACATAGTTGAGAGGAGCTGAAACGGAGACAAAAGGTTCAAGCCGGGGCCTGTAACTGCTTGTCCAGGGTCCTTGAACATCCTGGAGAGCCCTGAGGCAGCGTTCACCTCCATTATCTCTGTCCTGACTGGGTGCTACATGAGAAAACATATTGTCTTTCAAACAAATGGACACAGGTGTGAACATCCAGTCCACACAGGTTCATCACAGGACCCACCACAACGTATCTCAGACGCTTATCTGGATATGAACATCTCTTCTACTGAGACCTATCTATACGTTTATGTAAATGTATGTATACAAATACATACAGAAAAGTACATAACCTCCAACCATTTTGCGATGTGTACTTCCTCTTACTACTGTTACTAACCATGCATATTTTTTTTTTACTTGCACCTTTCACCTATAAATAAAACAGGTTTTGTGTACTTCAGCTCAGAAACGTTTAATAGCAACACTAGGGATCGAAAGGCATGTTCAGATTCCTAAAACCGCACCGGTAACTTTTTCTGACAGAAACCAAATTTCTAAGTCAAAACTGTGTCTCACTTTTCGAAAACCACTTTACAACATTAAGGAATGCGTTACTTAAACACATCATTTCTCTTAGGTGTGTTTGAAATTCCACATTGTGGTGACACTGATAAATAGATACTATGTGATAAAGCTAAGCCCCTTTCGGTGGAGCGAAGAAAAAAAACTGCGAATATCTTCAGCGAGTCGGGACAGGTTTCGGGGCTGAGGGGGTTTGGGGATAAACATTCTATACTGGTTAAGAGGGAAAGGAAATGGACGGACAAACAAGACCCCCCCAAATCCCCATATACCTTTCTGGTTGATTACCATTACCCCTCCATTACTTACTTCTGTTACATTTGTTGAAAAGGCCACAAATCATAGATTGACTGAAACTAAGACACGCCCTCTATTCTCCCTTTATAGACAGGCCCCTAATGGGAATTCTCACCATTTGAAGAAAAGAAACTCTAATTCCGCTTGGAATGTTTCCTCTGGGTGGGGCTGGACGAGCTAGACGTAGACGCCAGCCCCTCACCAACTTCACATTCTTGCCTCTGGCCTTTAAAGATTTTTACTATCAAATGCCTCCTATTGAAGGGTTAGAGTTACCACCCAAGCAAATAGTTCACACTACACTACTGAAAACAGGAGGGGCAACGCGGCAGCAAAACACGGCTATAAAACATCCGCATGTGACAGTCGACTGTGCTGTTCAAATACCCCACGTTTTATAGCGATACCAAGTTGTTGATATGATATTCTTTCGGAGCAAAGCACAAAGGCTGTACTAATTGAATAGCCGCTGATCTATCTCACAGATGGCTGCACTTTGAGCTGACGCCAGCTATCACATCATCATAGCACCCAGGAGGGTTGTCTAACTGTAATACCCAATGAAACGTCTCCATCAAGACGGACCACCAAGCCTAGACTAAGCTTCGGCCTTTTAAGGGTATAAACTACCGGTCAGGCTTTAGTAACTGTAAACGTATAGGAAATAAGGCACGGCGTAATGATAACGTATACCAGATGCCTTGCTAAGACCAGACGCAGAAGTGTGAGGGTGTTGGGTCATTGATAATTTATATGGAAAATCATTCCAGAAGCACACTCTAATATAATAAGTATTGATCACTATCGGGGTTGGGACGTCGTCAAGGTGACACTGACGGTTTAATAAAAGAACGGAGTTCGACAAACAAGCACTCGAAACCCAAGGACATATTTGGGTGATTCTCGCGAAATTAGACTTATGAGGTGTCATGAAACATTTTGATAAAAAAAGTAAATGCTATCAAAATAAGAAACATAGTTACAAACATCTCTTCATGTACTATTTTGCACATGATTTCAAATGACATCATACAAACAATTTTTTTTGTTTTTTACAGATTTAAGGGGAAAATGTTCATTACCGCAACGTGTCCATGACTGGATTTGGTTTTTTTGACATGAAAATATTTATAATTAAAACATCTAAAAAATAAAAAGCTTTAGTGCATGTTATACTATAAACATTTACAGTAAAGAAACATGTGGTATTTGGTGATCATTGGTAAATGTAGTGACAATAATAAGGAATATAAATGTGTACAAGAAAAATGTTCTCATCCTCCGCAACAATTTTCAATCATTGTTTAAGCCCTCGAGGAACTAACATTAAAAAAAAAATGTTAGAAGGGACATTTGACTGTGACACTCAAGATGGCTAACAGGTAAGCATATTTTTTCTCTCCAGATAAAAGTTGAAATTTTGTTTGTCATAGTATCTAGACAACTTTTTAGTTCTCATTACCGAAACACGAGTTCGTAAATGCATATATTTAATGTAATATCATGTTGCGGTAATGATCATTTTTGATAATGATCTAAAAAATGTAAATAATTCTATAAGAAATATTTTTTAAATCCTCTAAAAATAATGATAGTAAGTTCAGACCTTAATATTATATGTGCAAAACATGGATTTCACGAGAATCACCCATTTCTGAAACCTGTTGTATTATAAAGAAAAGGATGCAATTTTGCCGGGGGGCGGGTAGGCACTCGTGCTGATTAGCGAACATAACAATGTCCGAAAGCCGTTGTCTTTTTTGTGTACACGTACACAACACTCTTGCTATGGCAACCGTAAGGAGACACAATACAGGCCACTTTTTAATCAGTGCATGCCATACTGGAGTTGGGTAGCGAAACGCAATTACACTCTGCTTATTGAAGGTGGGACCTGGAATAATATCCGAGGGAATATATCTGGCCCCTAAAATAATAAACTAGTGCTTGGTTAGTTTTGCTAATTGCGGTCATAAATTTTTATTCTGACAAACGCAGAATCGAATAAAGAAGAGGGGGTGGTGCACTTATTGACCCGATGCCTTTGATTTGGACAGATCATAGTCGCTGAATTGAAGGAGGCCACCCATAACTCAAGGCACATGTGTGCACCCGCGTCAACTGAGCACGATTAAAACTCCATTAATCACCGTAGATTACCATGCCAAGCTTAAAAAAAGGACATTGTGAGCTACTGCTAAATACGCTAATAATTTTATAGGGTTACTATTGGAACTGGATTTGGGGATGTGTTGAAAAGTACAAAAATTAACAATGTGACAACCCAACAGAAGTTATGTTTCAATTGAAGAAAACGATCTATGGACCTTCCCCAAAACCTGAAAGCCCTTCTACATGAAGACTATAAACAAACAAAGCTGCCATGAACTTTATCTACAAGCTGCAAATGAAATCTCCAATTTGTTAAAATTACAAAGGAGCACCTCCACCATCTTTGCGTGTGACTATTGCGCTTTCACCAAAGGTGTTTACTGTCTGAGGCTTATCCATTAAAGTGTGAAAAGCTACAAAAAGCCAACCCCCCACCCTCATTTAAAAATGCCATTTGTGGCATCTGTTCTCTTTTGTGTAGTCAGTGCCATCAAACCAGTCTCTTAACAACCCCCCCAACCCTGCAATCTGATACTGTTACCACAGAAAGCATCATTAAATACTAAAGGACAGAAATAAAGATGGGTGGGACACAACAGGGGGGAGGTAAATCGGCCCCTGAAACTCTTTAAGCATTTTATTAAAGTGGGCTCTGTGCCGATCTAATTTCATTTTTGCTTTTACGTTGTAAACTAAAAAAATTACCAGAAAACTACTTTTATACTATTCACATTTTCAAATCGAAGCTATCGAAAATAAAATGAAAAAAGTAATGCATCATTCTCTGTTTTATTTTCATCACATGCTTCAATGTGACTCATTGAAGCTTATTCACCGAATTTTTACTGCCCACTAATAAAGTCTTTTCAAAGCAATGATTTTCCTTTTGTTTCCTGTACACGCAGACAAGCCTATATTTGAAAAGCTGTTTATAAGCCCTTGGACCACTACCCTCTATAAATATATTTATATATATAATGACATGGGTGTGATGAAAACATCACAGCCCTCCTGTCAACATACAGCCAACCATCACCATCATGGCTCCATGCTTGTTGTTACTGACCAACCAAAAATAAAACGACGTTGAATGTTTTTATTGATAGTAACTGACATCAAACACGTTTGATGTTGTGCACAAAACAGCCACAACATCAAAGGTAGCTACACTTACGAAAATTAAAAATATGCTTCATGACTGCACTGCAAAATACCGCTTTGGGGTTTCGATACACTTGCGTTATTTATCGTTTATAATAAAGTAGGACAAATGGACTTTGATTGAAAGCATGCAAATATGAAGGTTTGAAGGCTAAAGTGAGCGTATGAAATTAGAGCAATCCATTTTTCCCTGATTGATCGATCATTCAAGCGCAGCTGAGCAAACAAAGAGCTCAGCACGGGGGCCACTAAAATGGATGACAGCACTACTGGGAAATGTCTCGCTCAACATTAAATCCATTGAGATGTCATGCTAGAGTCTTTTGAAGCCTAGATTCATCCTGTGGTAATTGAAGCAAGCAATTAGAAAGAGGAACACCTGAATTGTTTATGTCCAGGTAGGATTGGGTGTAAAGTGTAAAACTGCAATGTATTTAAAATTATGTTGCTAGCAATAATAAAAAAGCAATATCACTAACTATTTGATTAAAATTTCAACAGCTGAAACAGTACTAGAGTTACTTTTTGCAAATCTATTCAAATGCTATGTTTCCGAATCACGCCAAAACTGGGATTTAATGTTTGTTGCCATTCTAAAAATATAAATAAATATATATATATATATATATATATATATATAAATTAATATGACTATGTAATGTTGTTATATAAATTAAAATGATTAAAGAGAACCTATTTCATTGCTAAAAACAACGTTATTTTTTGTATTTGGTATATACAATGTGTTTGCGTGGTTTATGGTTCAAAAAACACATTATTTCCCACATACCGTACATTTTTGTAGCTCCAAATTTGCTGAAACACACACATTTTGTACAAAACTGTCCCTGATTGGCCAGCTAATCTGTACATTGTGACTGGTCTGAATACCTCTGACGTCAGCCAGAAATGTGATGCTCCTTACCATGTTTGAAAGATTCGGTCACAATGCAAACATGAGTTAATTTACAGGCTATGAGTCCAAGTGGGAGGAATTATGAAAATGTCCGTCTTTCCTACATCACCAATTTCTTGTAGTCCAAGAAAATAGATTTACGTTGGAGACGATAGCTTGGGTCATCGTTTACTTTGGGGTTTGTACCTTTTGCATATCGTTAATATGTACTAATACACACTTACATACCAAAGGAAATGTAAAATCGTGAATGTAAAAATATAAATCAATTTTTTTTAGATTTTTGTAACCGTGCAAACTTCGCGTATAGGAAAATATAGTATGTAGCCTAAAAAATGCATTGCATTTTGTCGCAATGTGCATGCGTCGAATGTTTGTGTATACGTACGAGTAATAAAAAAAAACTATGCTTTGCAAGGCTGTGCGTTGGACCGTGCACGTACACGTAAAAAACAAACTATACTCCAGGCTTTACAGCAATCCTTTAGCTACTATGTATTTTTATATAAATAAAAATTATTCAATATTTAGGGAAAATTATTATACAATTTCTACTATTTTAGTTAGTAGAAATTAGTTTGAATGTTAGTAGAAATGTTAGTTTGAAATGACAGGTCTTCTATTTACAGGTAGTCACTGAGAGCTCAGTAAAAATCAGCAATCAATTCCAAATATTCAAGCGTCCGGTTTAGATGTAAATCACATTTCCACGTGTAATAACTGACAGGCCGGCACTCCGACAACACGCACCAGCAACACTCCTGCTCTTGTATTGCAACTTGACATCATGCCGTCTCTGGTCACAGGCCAAAACGGCATTACAGTACACTGCCAAGAGCCTGTTCTCAAGGAACGCCAGCAACAGGGGAACGAGAGGAAAGTGAGAAGCCAGGAAGAAAGAGAGAATGAAAGCACGCTCCTGTTGGGCGGCGTGCCAGAATGCCACACTTCAGGGATATTCAGGGACAAAAGCCTTATGTCAGAACAGAAAAAGACTTAGGATGAACAAAATGAAAAATTAACTGACGGACTCGGGGTACAGCTTGGTTCACAGCGGGAGATTATTGATAATAGGAGACGAGAAGGACAATAGTTTAAAAAAACATAACAAACACTGAAAAAAGTATAATGCAATGAGCAGAAAATTAATGTTTAAGCCGAACGTGTACTTTTATTGTGGCTGTGAAAACCCGATAACTTGTTTCATTTAAAGCTTATTTTTTTGAGAAGTTTAGAGTCTAAAGTCTCTATACAATTCATCTCATGATCCGGCACTCCTCAAATCATTCAGGGCTAAAAGAAAATATGCTGCATTGCAGCTTTTGTAGTGATAAAGTTGAGAGGGAGCATAAAAGAGCAGATGCGAGTCATTGCACATAAAAAACTTGACATATTGAAAATCCCTGAAGATTAATGACATGTAAACAGTGAGACATAAAAATGTATATATACCAGATTGTGGACACAAACCTGTTTGAATGAGTCATCGAGATTCCAGTCGCCCAGTCCGTTTGGTGTGGTGAACGATTGTTGATCGCTAAGGGAATCTTCGGGTTCATCCTTCACCTTGGTGGACGGAGATCGGGGTCGTTTTTTAGCAGCGGAGGGCGAGGCGGCGTACGTCGGGTACGTGTAGGAAGGGACCCCGACGGCCGCTTGCTGAAGAGCGAGGCTTTGCTTCCGGAGGAACTCCAAGCCTTCGCTTTCCTCATCTTCGCTGATATCATCTCCATCCATCATCTCATCGTCGTCATCTTCGTCTCCTTCAGACCCTCTTCCTCTGTCCATCTCATCAGAAACGTCTTCCTCTAGGTCAGCGCTGCTCTTTATGGGTCCCCTGGCAGCTGGGGGCCCCTGTCCGCCTTTTAGCGCTCTGTCACGGGAGTTTTTACTGTAAAAATCAGGGTTCAACAGGGGGCCTTGAGCTCTGGCGGAGGCCATGATGGCTTGCTGTGCCGCCAGCTGTTGGGCATACAGAATATGGGCTTCCCTGAGATGTCTCTCTTTGCGCTCCATCTCCAGTTTGGCTGCTTGTTGTCTCTGGAGTTGCTCCATTACTGCCTCCAGTTTGACACCGGCTGAATTTCCAAAAGCTGCTTGGGAAAAAGCACCGGCCAGACCGCTGTCCTGAGACAAGCTGGGCTATAGGGTGCAAAAAATACCTTTAAGTAAAATTATCACTTTTTAGTCACATCTAGTCATGAAAAGCTCTCAGTAGATTTTAAAATAATATATATTTATGTGTGACCCTGACTGTAAAAACTCAGCTAGTCATTTTTTGGTAATTTATTGTTTTCTACACAAAATCAACCTACATAAAGAACATTCTGTGGAAAATAACCTTGATATTTTTATTATTGACAAAACCACGTCAAAGATTGAACTCAATGTGAAATCAATGAGTAAAATCTAATTCAGCCTGGATTCACAGGCAGGGTCACATATTTAAATATGTTAATAGTTCAATAATGTGCGTAAAGAAAAAATAAATTAGTTTATGTTATATTTTATATCTTTAAATAGCAACAATTTGACTGAACGTGTATAAATGTACCATTAATATTTTATTCACCAGCTTTTTGAGGTCTCACCCTGAGATGCTTTTAAAACACTACTGAAGGAGTTCCCTTCAATTCTGGGCTCTTATTGGCTGTTTCTCCTCAAAGATTTAGTCTAGTATTTTTTTAAAGATATTTTTCTGAAGAAATTAATATGTTTACACAGCTATATTTTGTCTACATAAATAGTTTTAAACATTTAAGTGCCTACAAATCATGGGAAACATTTCGGTCGAGTGACCCTAAACTTTTAAAAACAGGCAAAACGTAGACGTACACACATTTTTTACGTAACTACGTAATACTCAAGCAAAGCCCTACTAAAAACGAATTTACATACATAACATACGCAGCTAGACAATCCAAATTTAAAATATTAACATGATTTTAAAAAAAAAAAAAAAAAAAAACATTACAATCCTACGCTCCACTGCTCGCTCATTGCCGTGTAGGCCAACCTACCTTTGACCCCCCAAAAGAGGCGATCAGTCTGGATAGTACAACGACCGGATGTCCGGCCAAAACAGCGTGTCGCTTTACATTTAGTTAAATAATGAATGTTTAGGCAAATCCAATTGATTTGTGCCGTTACCCCATATCGAACTAAAGCAGAGTTTGATAAGCGAGTCTATTTACACAAGAGACAGTCGGATCGTAGTCGAGTCATGGCTGCCTAAAAGTATGGCGCTCTTCCAAAAACAATTAAGCTATTAAAAGAGAGAGACGAACACACGACGCGACGTATCGCGTTATAGTGAAAACAAACGAAGCGTTTAACTTTTATAACGTATCGGATGGCGAAACGAAACTTTAAATAATAAACAAACAACCCGAGTTCACGTAAAATTTCTTTATGACGTGTACATTGTGGATTTTCGCTACATATATACCAGCACGATCGGTCACACGAAATACGACTAATAAAGGTAATAACTAATAAAGGTAACCAACATTAAACGTTAAAATCAGATAGAAACAAGTTTAAAGGCTTAATATTTCTGAATTAAATATTACAGTAGCTTATCAATACATTCAACAGGGCTCTGTGCCAACAGGACGGAACTCACCACTTGCGTTTTGCTGCTACTGGAATTGTCCACCATCACTGTTTTCCTATAGATCACTGCTTGTTTTTCCACCACAAACCTCGATCAGCGCACGCAGTACTTGTTCATCCACCTGAACGTGTAATATCCCCCTAACAAAAGAGTAATAAGCGTGCAAAAAACCACTCGTTGCTGGGGATTTAAAAAATAAAGGGGCCAGTCAAAGGGGAAACGCCTGACCTCACCTCCCGAACTACCGCGCGCAGGGACTCCCACAGTCCCCTCGACTTTTCCTCTTCCAACCGGAGCCAAACCCCCCGCACATTAACGCACATTTAAATCCCGCCCCACTGGCTCATGCAACAAGTTACTACGGTCTTATGTTTCCACCTTTACCACCAGCTAAGTAAAATATTTATAGCACTAAACTGATAGGACTTAATGTATAGACCATGCATGGATCTATTATTAGACTGTTTAAGTCACAATTACATTACTGGAGATTAACCAAATATAGACATTAAATGTCTTTATTGAAAAACAATAAAAGTAATTATTTATAGCCAGTTTATTAAATATTTTACTTTTAATATGGTTTTAAATATAACAATCCAGTATTTATTGTAGTGTAATTTGACCATGTATGTGCTTTACATTAAAAGCATTACTGCTACGCCCTCTGCTGGATTAATGTGTACTGTATCACTAGTTTAAAGGCATCTAGCATAAAACTGATTACAACCAACATAAAACTGTAGTTAATACATAGGTTTGAAACATAAACAACACACGATTCAGTAAAGATAATATTTCCCTTTATTAGGTCCATCAATATTTTACAAGCAAAAGAACATAATAAAGGCCAATTAAATATAACACAAACACCATGATACAAGGCTTCAAGTACAGTGGTCTACTTAGTCCAGACAAGAGCAGCAGTCCCTTGGAAGACCCTGTAGGTAAGAACAAAATATTATTGTAAATGTATATTTTTTACTATTTGTATTTTCAATCATGCTAGAAGAACTCACCAAAAAAGCAGACGTCTATACTTTGTCAATGCCAAGTTCTTCGGGTGTAGAGATACCAAGCTCGCTGAGGGTAGGTCGAAGCTCTTGTATAACATAGGGGTAGATCTCTTTATGTGGACCAGCTTTGTCCTGCACAGTGAATGAAATGGGAATTTGGGTGAGAGGGGGAAAACTGCAAAAGACTCCGATGTGTAAAGCATGCTTTCCATGTACGAATGGGGGATGGTTTTACGAGCTGGTTTACGAGCATGCCTGGTTTCAGCGAGTAACGCAACGAGTTTTCTCAGCTATAGGAGCTATAGTGACAAAGGATTATTCAGTATTGCAGTTAAGAAGATATCAAGGTCATATCAAAATCAGGTCTATCGGGTTTTGCACCTTTATGACAAGCTGTCAAACATAATCAGACTGCTTTTTAATTTGCTTTAAACAATAAGACTGCTTTCGATTTATCTAAATTACATACTGGTGTAATAGTTAGATAGAGACTTGCACTGCTCTGGTTACCTTGACTGCCTCAAGGATGCGGATGGCACTGGCCAAATCGTTTAACCTCCGACAGGCTCTCAAAGCTGCATCCAGGATTTTTGGCTCAGGTACCAGGTCATAACCGATTAAAGTGTTCATTCCTGCAATACAACAACAACAAGAGAGTGCATTCACTACAAAAGCACCATATGGTGGGAGTATATGGTGGGAGTCTTCGTTGATGTTAAAGCAAATATACTTCCAAATATTTAAAAGCTAAACATAGACAGTTCATAAAGGATTAAGTATACAGGTTTTTGAATGAAACTAATATATCAGACTAAACCGGCCTGACTGGTTAAATTTAACACTCTTAAAAATAACACCACATTCATCTAATGATACCGACTGGAACCTGTTTGTCTTGCAGTTTATCAGAATTACTTATATATCACATTAGAAAAGACTTTAAAGGTGCAGTGTGTACATTTTAGTGGCATCTAGTGGTGATGTTGCAAATTGCAACCAACAGCTCAGTCCACGGCTCACCCCTCACATTTTAAAAGCATAGAAAAGCTACGGCAGCCGCCACAGGACAAACATATCATCGTTGGAGACAACTTAATAAAAAAGTATGTCCGTTTAGGGCTTCTGTAAAAATGTGGCGGTACAAAATGGCGACCTCCATGTAAGGGGACCCTCTGTGTATGTAGATAAAAACAACTCATTCTAAGGTAATAAAAACATAACAGTTAATTATGTAAGGTCTTTATACACCACTGATAATATAGTTATGCATATCATATTGCATTTCTGTCAAGAGATCATTCAAAAAGTTACACATTGCACCTTTAAATGCTTTAAAATGACGACCTAACGGATCTGATTTTCAAAAGAAGATTCATTATAGCCTGATTTTTATTCATACAAACAACCTAAAATATATAAAATTAGTCTTAAAATGCATCATTAACATGACAATGAAGCAGACAGCTAAACAAATATATTTTCACCTTTCCTCAGCTCCCAAGCATCGATGTCTGGCTTATTGAAGTAAGTGACCCAGCGGGCATCAAACTCTTCATCTGTCTCCTGTTTGCCATGGGAATAAGAGCGAGCAGCTACTGAGGCTGTATAAAGAAAAGAAGAAAAAAAATCAACAGCCAGAAACACTAAAGAATGATTCACTTCAACATTAAAACAGCATAACATCAATTATCTTGACAGATAAGTACAGGTTTGTGCTCTCAGGTATGTGTTTTTTAGAGAAAGTCCAAGCTTTGCTTAAGTATTTCCCTGTATGACACTGTAGACAACTATCCCAGAACAAGGATCTTATCATTTGATCTATGCACCAGTCAAGGGTGACAACACATAAAAGGGAAGTGAGATTTTACACACAGGCCTGGTTCCAACTGGATCTTGGCCAATGCTCTTGTTTGACCTACAGTATTTTGGAATGGTGCATGGTCCAATAGGGCGTTTTGAGTCAAGCCAAACTCTAACTATCTGCTAAAGATGGTCAGCCAAAGTTGGACTGATATTCATTTGCATCTACAAGACAACACGTACAATTTGGGTATGCAAAGACATCAATTTACTCTCATTCATTTAGGAAACTAAACTACTTAGTGTGGTGAAGTATTGTGTCAGCAGCTAAAGTTCAAGGGCTCCAGGGAAAACATAACAACATATATACATTGAATGCACTGTCACTTTAAATAAACGTCAAACGTGTAAAGCTATAGCGACACTGCTGTGTAAGATGAATTTAAGCGCATACTTCATTGACAGCACCCGGCGGTGCACGTACTCCTATATTTATCTCACTGCTATAAAAATAAACCGATAGTGTTTTATAAATGCACAATTCAGCTTTTAAAAATCTCATTTACATATTGTGCAAATAATCAAAATGTGTAAATCTGGGATGCTTTGGTTTCGATATGTGTGTGATTTCCTCCGCGCGCCAGGGCCGAAGCCTTTACTGTAGTGGGTCATTACAAGGGCACCGTCAAAAACAGCTACAGTACTCAATAAATGAAAGAAAACGGAAAAGACGCAATTGTTGAATGAAAAAGCATATATAAAAAGCAAATACTAAGCATGTAGTTATAAAAAAGATTAGCTTAACGCATAACGTCTTAATCAAATGCACATCCGGCACCGGTGTAACTTAGCTCGTATGCTAAGCTAAGTTCAGAGTCAAGGTGTTCCGGTAACTGCCGCTGTTGGGTTTTAAACCTATGATTTATCTGGAATAAAATGTTGATTTACCTGTATACTGTGGTCGTGACCTCGCTAAACCCCGAGCACCGGAGACTGAAAGTCGAAGGGCTGCTCTGAACATAGTGGGCTCTGACAGAAAACGACACTGAAGCTCGCGCTGCTCGGTCTCGTTAAAGCTAGCTAGCCGATGCGCTAAACACGCGACCGCAGTGTGACTGCGCATGCGCAGTGTGGAGACTGGTGGTTAGGCAATGGAGCGTGTGTGTGTGTGTGTGTAGTATTTTGTGCGTTATGGTTTGCTAAAGAGGATTAGAAAGTAGCATTAAGGACAAATTATTTATTTTCTCTATATATGTAGTAGTACCACACTATACATAATATAAATACCAGATTATTACTTATAATACAGCACTTCATGCTGTATGCAATGATTGTAGAGTTTATAGCTACTTTTTAAGTATTACTTATACACCAACAGGTAAAGGCCAACTGTACTGTGGCATGGTTGCTTTCTACTACATTTTCAGAATAACATGATATATGATAGTTATCATAGCGCCATGGCCCAAAACATCTATGGGTTAATTGGATTATCCTAAATGTATAATAAAAATAAAATCAATATATGCATCAAAACTGCAATTTATAAGCATATAATTGTAGGTTACTTTCAGAGGCGGACACTACTTGAGTATTTTAAGTACATTTTCCAAGCATCTGTGCTTTTTTAGAGTGTTTGTCTTGGGGAAAAAAATTACTTTACTAAAAAATTTTCACTACATTCTAAAGTAGAATCATACTGTGTATTCCTTTTATATTGCATAATAAAATTGATTTAATACCTAATTACATAAAATGTGTACTTTTACTTTTCTTGAATTAAAGTACTTTTTACTTGAGTAAAAGTAAAAAAACCTAGATGTTTAATGTACTTAAATATTAAATATAAACCAAAAACTTCAAATTATGAAATGTAGTGGAGTATAAAATATGATAATATGCTTTGGAATGTGTGTTTTCCAAAGAAAAACACTGATAAAATATGAATACTTAAAATTATACTTTTATGTAGAAAGTAAAATTACTCGCCTCTGGTTACTTTATGTAGCCTACTTGTTTGTACGTCCGTTAAATGACGTCAAATTCACATTTCCTGGTGTACGCGCAAGCTTAAATTTTAATTTTTTTTTTTAAATACTAATTGTGATATTGTAATAGCTTTAAAAAACGTACAACTTTTTTTTATGTAAAAAATACAATGCTGAGGTGAATTCAGAGATTTGTTTCTATTTGCTCTGACCAGCAGGAGGCAGCAGAGTATTTCATACAGTGAATTCAAGGCCATCGTAGAGTACATTTGAGTTATGTATGATTATAAAGAATTAAGATAAAACATGAGAGAAATAAGAGACGGTAAACCATTCTAATAAGACTGTAGATATAATTTAAATACAGGTTATTGTAAAGAAATACAAACAAAGTTACAAGTGAAAATGAATATATCACATAACTTACACATGCACTTTTTCCTAACTAAATTTGCCAATCTGTATGATAGCCTAATATATAACTTATTATCAAATCATATTTATACACAAATGAATCCTCCCTCATATTATCACCTATTTCAGAGCCGGAAAACTGTCCTGCCCCAGAGCAGCTCTTTTAAAACTGGGCAGAACCACATGAGAACAAGGACTAAGGGGTCTTTTCTGTGCTTTTCCAGACCCTTGCGATCCATCAGCCTCATTTTCTTCCTCTGTTAGAGATCTTATCTCAACCGGAGGCTGGTAGCCCAGCTCGAGCGGGTCT